>NW_027143041.1:0-91702 GCF_026170545.1 Melanerpes formicivorus | reverse complement strand
ATGGCAAATTGGATTTGGTGCTAGGTCTTTCCCTTTAGGTTTTACCCCAACAATGTTTTCATTAGTTTCGCTCACTCTCGAAATCAAGCATTTTACAGCAGGTTGGAGCAGCCTGTATCTCAGCACAGGAATAAGGTAGGGAAGAATTCTAAGGATCATTTTGACTGCCTCCAGAAGTTAGATCAGATGGCAAATTGGATTTGGTGCTAGGTCTTTCCCTTTAGGTTTTACCCCAACAATGTTTTCATTAGTTTCGCTCACTCTCGAAATCAAGCATTTTACAGCAGGTTGGAGCAGCCTGTATCTCAGCACAGGAATAAGGTAGGGAAGAATTCAAATACTCATTTTGACTGCCTCCAGAAGTTAGATCAGATGGCAAATTGGATTTGGTGCTAGGTCTTTCCCTTTAGGTTTTACCCCAACAATGTTTTCATTAGTTTCGCTCACTCTCGAAATCAAGCATTTTACAGCAGGTTGGAGCAGCCTGTATCTCAGCACAGGAATAAGGTAGGGAAGAATTCTAAGGATCATTTTGACTGCCTCCAGAAGTTAGATCAGATGGCAAATTGGATTTGGTGCTAGGTCTTTCCCTTTAGGTTTTACCCCAACAATGTTTTCATTAGTTTCGCTCACTCTCAAAATCAAGCATTTTACAGCAGGTTGGAGCAGCCTGTATCTCAGCACAGGAATAAGGTAGGGAAGAATTCTAAGGATCATTTTGACTGCCTCCAGAAGTTAGATCAGATGGCAAATTGGATTTGGTGCTAGGTCTTTCCCTTTAGGTTTTACCCCAACAATGTTTTCATTAGTTTCGCTCACTCTCGAAATCAAGCATTTTACAGCAGGTTGGAGCAGCCTGTATCTCAGCACAGGAATAAGGTAGGGAAGAATTCTAAGGATCATTTTGACTGCCTCCAGAAGTTAGATCAGATGGCAAATTGGATTTGGTGCTAGGTCTTTCCCTTTAGGTTTTACCCCAACAATGTTTTCATTAGTTTCGCTCACTCTCGAAATCAAGCATTTTACAGCAGGTTGGAGCAGCCTGTATCTCAGCACAGGAATAAGGTAGGGAAGAATTCTAAGGATCATTTTGACTGCCTCCAGAAGTTAGATCAGATGGCAAATTGGATTTGGTGCTAGGTCTTTCCCTTTAGGTTTTACCCCAACAATGTTTTCATTAGTTTCGCTCACTCTCGAAATCAAGCATTTTACAGCAGGTTGGAGCAGCCTGTATCTCAGCACAGGAATAAGGTAGGGAAGAATTCTAAGGATCATTTTGACTGCCTCCAGAAGTTAGATCAGATGGCAAATTGGATTTGGTGCTAGGTCTTTCCCTTTAGGTTTTACCCCAACAATGTTTTCATTAGTTTCGCTCACTCTCGAAATCAAGCATTTTACAGCAGGTTGGAGCAGCCTGTATCTCAGCACAGGAATAAGGTAGGGAAGAATTCTAAGGATCATTTTGACTGCCTCCAGAAGTTAGATCAGATGGCAAATTGGATTTGGTGCTAGGTCTTTCCCTTTAGGTTTTACCCCAACAATGTTTTCATTAGTTTCGCTCACTCTCGAAATCAAGCATTTTACAGCAGGTTGGAGCAGCCTGTATCTCAGCACAGGAATAAGGTAGGGAAGAATTCAAATACTCATTTTGACTGCCTCCAGAAGTTAGATCAGATGGCAAATTGGATTTGGTGCTAGGTCTTTCCCTTTAGGTTTTACCCCAACAATGTTTTCATTAGTTTCGCTCACTCTCGAAATCAAGCATTTTACAGCAGGTTGGAGCAGCCTGTATCTCAGCACAGGAATAAGGTAGGGAAGAATTCTAAGGATCATTTTGACTGCCTCCAGAAGTTAGATCAGATGGCAAATTGGATTTGGTGCTAGGTCTTTCCCTTTAGGTTTTACCCCAACAATGTTTTCATTAGTTTCGCTCACTCTCGAAATCAAGCATTTTACAGCAGGTTGGAGCAGCCTGTATCTCAGCACAGGAATAAGGTAGGGAAGAATTCTAAGGATCATTTTGACTGCCTCCAGAAGTTAGATCAGATGGCAAATTGGATTTGGTGCTAGGTCTTTCCCTTTAGGTTTTACCCCAACAATGTTTTCATTAGTTTCGCTCACTCTCGAAATCAAGCATTTTACAGCAGGTTGGAGCAGCCTGTATCTCAGCACAGGAATAAGGTAGGGAAGAATTCTAAGGATCATTTTGACTGCCTCCAGAAGTTAGATCAGATGGCAAATTGGATTTGGTGCTAGGTCTTTCCCTTTAGGTTTTTACCCCAACAATGTTTTCATTAGTTTCGCTCACTCTCGAAATCAAGCATTTTACAGCAGGTTGGAGCAGCCTGTATCTCAGCACAGGAATAAGGTAGGGAAGAATTCTAAGGATCATTTTGACTGCCTCCAGAAGTTAGATCAGATGGCAAATTGGATTTGGTGCTAGGTCTTTCCCTTTAGGTTTTACCCCAACAATGTTTTCATTAGTTTCGCTCACTCTCGAAATCAAGCATTTTACAGCAGGTTGGAGCAGCCTGTATCTCAGCACAGGAATAAGGTAGGGAAGAATTCTAAGGATCATTTTGACTGCCTCCAGAAGTTAGATCAGATGGCAAATTGGATTTGGTGCTAGGTCTTTCCCTTTAGGTTTTACCCCAACAATGTTTTCATTAGTTTCGCTCACTCTCGAAATCAAGCATTTTACAGCAGGTTGGAGCAGCCTGTATCTCAGCACAGGAATAAGGTAAGGAAGAATTCAAATACTCATTTTGACTGCCTCCAGAAGTTAGATCAGATGGCAAATTGGATTTGGTGCTAGGTCTTTCCCTTTAGGTTTTACCCCAACAATGTTTTCATTAGTTTCGCTCACTCTCGAAATCAAGCATTTTACAGCAGGTTGGAGCAGCCTGTATCTCAGCACAGGAATAAGGTAGGGAAGAATTCTAAGGATCATTTTGACTGCCTCCAGAAGTTAGATCAGATGGCAAATTGGATTTGGTGCTAGGTCTTTCCCTTTAGGTTTTACCCCAACAATGTTTTCATTAGTTTCGCTCACTCTCGAAATCAAGCATTTTACAGCAGGTTGGAGCAGCCTGTATCTCAGCACAGGAATAAGGTAGGGAAGAATTCTAAGGATCATTTTGACTGCCTCCAGAAGTTAGATCAGATGGCAAATTGGATTTGGTGCTAGGTCTTTCCCTTTAGGTTTTACCCCAACAATGTTTTCATTAGTTTCGCTCACTCTCGAAATCAAGCATTTTACAGCAGGTTGGAGCAGCCTGTATCTCAGCACAGGAATAAGGTAGGGAAGAATTCTAAGGATCATTTTGACTGCCTCCAGAAGTTAGATCAGATGGCCAATGGAATTTGGTGCTAGGTCTTTCCCTTTAGGTTTTACCCCAACAATGTTTTCATTAGTTTCGCTCACTCTCGAAATCAAGCATTTTACAGCAGGTTGGAGCAGCCTGTATCTCAGCACAGGAATAAGGTAGGGAAGAATTCTAAGGATCATTTTGACTGCCTCCAGAAGTTAGATCAGATGGCAAATTGGATTTGGTGCTAGGTCTTTCCCTTTAGGTTTTACCCCAACAATGTTTTCATTAGTTTCGCTCACTCTCGAAATCAAGCATTTTACAGCAGGTTGGAGCAGCCTGTATCTCAGCACAGGAATAAGGTAGGGAAGAATTCTAAGGATCATTTTGACTGCCTCCAGAAGTTAGATCAGATGGCAAATTGGATTTGGTGCTAGGTCTTTCCCTTTAGGTTTTACCCCAACAATGTTTTCATTAGTTTCGCTCACTCTCGAAATCAAGCATTTTACAGCAGGTTGGAGCAGCCTGTATCTCAGCACAGGAATAAGGTAGGGAAGAATTCTAAGGATCATTTTGACTGCCTCCAGAAGTTAGATCAGATGGCAAATTGGATTTGGTGCTAGGTCTTTCCCTTTAGGTTTTACCCCAACAATGTTTTCATTAGTTTCGCTCACTCTCGAAATCAAGCATTTTACAGCAGGTTGGAGCAGCCTGTATCTCAGCACAGGAATAAGGTAGGGAAGAATTCTAAGGATCATTTTGACTGCCTCCAGAAGTTAGATCAGATGGCAAATTGGATTTTGGTGCTAGGTCTTTCCCTTTAGGTTTTACCCCAACAATGTTTTCATTAGTTTCGCTCACTCTCGAAATCAAGCATTTTACAGCAGGTTGGAGCAGCCTGTATCTCAGCACAGGAATAAGGTAGGGAAGAATTCTAAGGATCATTTTGACTGCCTCCAGAAGTTAGATCAGATGGCAAATTGGATTTGGTGCTAGGTCTTTCCCTTTAGGTTTTACCCCAACAATGTTTTCATTAGTTTCGCTCACTCTCGAAATCAAGCATTTTACAGCAGGTTGGAGCAGCCTGTATCTCAGCACAGGAATAAGGTAGGGAAGAATTCAAATACTCATTTTGACTGCCTCCAGAAGTTAGATCAGATGGCAAATTGGATTTGGTGCTAGGTCTTTCCCTTTAGGTTTTACCCCAACAATGTTTTCATTAGTTTCACTCACTCTCGAAATCAAGCATTTTACAGCAGGTTGGAGCAGCCTGTATCTCAGCACAGGAATAAGGTAGGGAAGAATTCTAAGGATCATTTTGACTGCCTCCAGAAGTTAGATCAGATGGCAAATTGGATTTGGTGCTAGGTCTTTCCCTTTAGGTTTTACCCCAACAATGTTTTCATTAGTTTCGCTCACTCTCGAAATCAAGCATTTTACAGCAGGTTGGAGCAGCCTGTATCTCAGCACAGGAATAAGGTAGGGAAGAATTCTAAGGATCATTTTGACTGCCTCCAGAAGTTAGATCAGATGGCAAATTGGATTTGGTGCTAGGTCTTTCCCTTTAGGTTTTACCCCAACAATGTTTTCATTAGTTTCGCTCACTCTCGAAATCAAGCATTTTACAGCAGGTTGGAGCAGCCTGTATCTCAGCACAGGAATAAGGTAGGGAAGAATTCTAAGGATCATTTTGACTGCCTCCAGAAGTTAGATCAGATGGCAAATTGGATTTGGTGCTAGGTCTTTCCCTTTAGGTTTTACCCCAACAATGTTTTCATTAGTTTCGCTCACTCTCGAAATCAAGCATTTTACAGCAGGTTGGAGCAGCCTGTATCTCAGCACAGGAATAAGGTAGGGAAGAATTCTAAGGATCATTTTGACTGCCTCCAGAAGTTAGATCAGATGGCAAATTGGATTTGGTGCTAGGTCTTTCCCTTTAGGTTTTACCCCAACAATGTTTTCATTAGTTTCGCTCACTCTCGAAATCAAGCATTTTACAGCAGGTTGGAGCAGCCTGTATCTCAGCACAGGAATAAGGTAGGGAAGAATTCTAAGGATCATTTTGACTGCCTCCAGAAGTTAGATCAGATGGCAAATTGGATTTGGTGCTAGGTCTTTCCCTTTAGGTTTTACCCCAACAATGTTTTCATTAGTTTCGCTCACTCTCGAAATCAAGCATTTTACAGCAGGTTGGAGCAGCCTGTATCTCAGCACAGGAATAAGGTAGGGAAGAATTCTAAGGATCATTTTGACTGCCTCCAGAAGTTAGATCAGATGGCAAATTGGATTTGGTGCTAGGTCTTTCCCTTTAGGTTTTACCCCAACAATGTTTTCATTAGTTTCGCTCACTCTCGAAATCAAGCATTTTACAGCAGGTTGGAGCAGCCTGTATCTCAGCACAGGAATAAGGTAGGGAAGAATTCTAAGGATCATTTTGACTGCCTCCAGAAGTTAGATCAGATGGCAAATTGGATTTGGTGCTAGGTCTTTCCCTTTAGGTTTTACCCCAACAATGTTTTCATTAGTTTCGCTCACTCTCGAAATCAAGCATTTTACAGCAGGTTGAGCAGCCTGTATCTCAGCACAGGAATAAGGTAGGGAAGAATTCTAAGGATCATTTTGACTGCCTCCAGAAGTTAGATCAGATGGCAAATTGGATTTGGTGCTAGGTCTTTCCCTTTAGGTTTTACCCCAACAATGTTTTCATTAGTTTCGCTCACTCTCGAAATCAAGCATTTTACAGCAGGTTGGAGCAGCCTGTATCTCAGCACAGGAATAAGGTAGGGAAGAATTCTAAGGATCATTTTGACTGCCTCCAGAAGTTAGATCAGATGGCAAATTGGATTTGGTGCTAGGTCTTTCCCTTTAGGTTTTACCCCAACAATGTTTTCATTAGTTTCGCTCACTCTCGAAATCAAGCATTTTACAGCAGGTTGGAGCAGCCTGTATCTCAGCACAGGAATAAGGTAGGGAAGAATTCTAAGGATCATTTTGACTGCCTCCAGAAGTTAGATCAGATGGCAAATTGGATTTGGTGCTAGGTCTTTCCCTTTAGGTTTTACCCCAACAATGTTTTCATTAGTTTCGCTCACTCTCGAAATCAAGCATTTTACAGCAGGTTGGAGCAGCCTGTATCTCAGCACAGGAATAAGGTAGGGAAGAATTCTAAGGATCATTTTGACTGCCTCCAGAAGTTAGATCAGATGGCAAATTGGATTTGGTGCTAGGTCTTTCCCTTTAGGTTTTACCCCAACAATGTTTTCATTAGTTTCGCTCACTCTCGAAATCAAGCATTTTACAGCAGGTTGGAGCAGCCTGTATCTCAGCACAGGAATAAGGTAGGGAAGAATTCTAAGGATCATTTTGACTGCCTCCAGAAGTTAGATCAGATGGCAAATTGGATTTGGTGCTAGGTCTTTCCCTTTAGGTTTTACCCCAACAATGTTTTCATTAGTTTCGCTCACTCTCGAAATCAAGCATTTTACAGCAGGTTGGAGCAGCCTGTATCTCAGCACAGGAATAAGGTAGGGAAGAATTCTAAGGATCATTTTGACTGCCTCCAGAAGTTAGATCAGATGGCAAATTGGATTTGGTGCTAGGTCTTTCCCTTTAGGTTTTACCCCAACAATGTTTTCATTAGTTTCGCTCACTCTCGAAATCAAGCATTTTACAGCAGGTTGGAGCAGCCTGTATCTCAGCACAGGAATAAGGTAGGGAAGAATTCAAATACTCATTTTGACTGCCTCCAGAAGTTAGATCAGATGGCAAATTGGATTTGGTGCTAGGTCTTTCCCTTTAGGTTTTACCCCAACAATGTTTTCATTAGTTTCGCTCACTCTCGAAATCAAGCATTTTACAGCAGGTTGGAGCAGCCTGTATCTCAGCACAGGAATAAGGTAGGGAAGAATTCTAAGGATCATTTTGACTGCCTCCAGAAGTTAGATCAGATGGCAAATTGGATTTGGTGCTAGGTCTTTCCCTTTAGGTTTTACCCCAACAATGTTTTCATTAGTTTCGCTCACTCTCGAAATCAAGCATTTTACAGCAGGTTGGAGCAGCCTGTATCTCAGCACAGGAATAAGGTAGGGAAGAATTCTAAGGATCATTTTGACTGCCTCCAGAAGTTAGATCAGATGGCAAATTGGATTTGGTGCTAGGTCTTTCCCTTTAGGTTTTACCCCAACAATGTTTTCATTAGTTTCGCTCACTCTCGAAATCAAGCATTTTACAGCAGGTTGGAGCAGCCTGTATCTCAGCACAGGAATAAGGTAGGGAAGAATTCTAAGGATCATTTTGACTGCCTCCAGAAGTTAGATCAGATGGCAAATTGGATTTGGTGCTAGGTCTTTCCCTTTAGGTTTTACCCCAACAATGTTTTCATTAGTTTCGCTCACTCTCGAAATCAAGCATTTTACAGCAGGTTGGAGCAGCCTGTATCTCAGCACAGGAATAAGGTAGGGAAGAATTCTAAGGATCATTTTGACTGCCTCCAGAAGTTAGATCAGATGGCAAATTGGATTTGGTGCTAGGTCTTTCCCTTTAGGTTTTACCCCAACAATGTTTTCATTAGTTTCGCTCACTCTCGAAATCAAGCATTTTACAGCAGGTTGGAGCAGCCTGTATCTCAGCACAGGAATAAGGTAGGGAAGAATTCTAAGGATCATTTTGACTGCCTCCAGAAGTTAGATCAGATGGCAAATTGGATTTGGTGCTAGGTCTTTCCCTTTAGGTTTTACCCCAACAATGTTTTCATTAGTTTCGCTCACTCTCGAAATCAAGCATTTTACAGCAGGTTGGAGCAGCCTGTATCTCAGCACAGGAATAAGGTAGGGAAGAATTCTAAGGATCATTTTGACTGCCTCCAGAAGTTAGATCAGATGGCAAATTGGATTTGGTGCTAGGTCTTTCCCTTTAGGTTTTACCCCAACAATGTTTTCATTAGTTTCGCTCACTCTCGAAATCAAGCATTTTACAGCAGGTTGGAGCAGCCTGTATCTCAGCACAGGAATAAGGTAGGGAAGAATTCAAATACTCATTTTGACTGCCTCCAGAAGTTAGATCAGATGGCAAATTGGATTTGGTGCTAGGTCTTTCCCTTTAGGTTTTACCCCAACAATGTTTTCATTAGTTTCGCTCACTCTCGAAATCAAGCATTTTACAGCAGGTTGGAGCAGCCTGTATCTCAGCACAGGAATAAGGTAGGGAAGAATTCTAAGGATCATTTTGACTGCCTCCAGAAGTTAGATCAGATGGCAAATTGGATTTGGTGCTAGGTCTTTCCCTTTAGGTTTTACCCCAACAATGTTTTCATTAGTTTCGCTCACTCTCGAAATCAAGCATTTTACAGCAGGTTGGAGCAGCCTGTATCTCAGCACAGGAATAAGGTAGGGAAGAATTCTAAGGATCATTTTGACTGCCTCCAGAAGTTAGATCAGATGGCCAATGGAATTTGGTGCTAGGTCTTTCCCTTTAGGTTTTACCCCAACAATGTTTTCATTAGTTTCGCTCACTCTCGAAATCAAGCATTTTACAGCAGGTTGGAGCAGCCTGTATCTCAGCACAGGAATAAGGTAGGGAAGAATTCAAATACTCATTTTGACTGTCTCCAGAAGTTAGATCAGATGGCAAATTGGATTTGGTGCTAGGTCTTTCCCTTTAGGTTTTACCCCAACAATGTTTTCATTAGTTTCACTCACTCTCGAAATCAAGCATTTTACAGCAGGTTGGAGCAGCCTGTATCTCAGCACAGGAATAAGGTAGGGAAGAATTCTAAGGATCATTTTGACTGCCTCCAGAAGTTAGATCAGATGGCAAATTGGATTTGGTGCTAGGTCTTTCCCTTTAGGTTTTACCCCAACAATGTTTTCATTAGTTTCGCTCACTCTCGAAATCAAGCATTTTACAGCAGGTTGGAGCAGCCTGTATCTCAGCACAGGAATAAGGTAGGGAAGAATTCTAAGGATCATTTTGACTGCCTCCAGAAGTTAGATCAGATGGCAAATTGGATTTGGTGCTAGGTCTTTCCCTTTAGGTTTTACCCCAACAATGTTTTCATTAGTTTCGCTCACTCTCGAAATCAAGCATTTTACAGCAGGTTGGAGCAGCCTGTATCTCAGCACAGGAATAAGGTAGGGAAGAATTCTAAGGATCATTTTGACTGCCTCCAGAAGTTAGATCAGATGGCAAATTGGATTTGGTGCTAGGTCTTTCCCTTTAGGTTTTACCCCAACAATGTTTTCATTAGTTTCGCTCACTCTCGAAATCAAGCATTTTACAGCAGGTTGGAGCAGCCTGTATCTCAGCACAGGAATAAGGTAGGGAAGAATTCTAAGGATCATTTTGACTGCCTCCAGAAGTTAGATCAGATGGCAAATTGGATTTGGTGCTAGGTCTTTCCCTTTAGGTTTTACCCCAACAATGTTTTCATTAGTTTCGCTCACTCTCGAAATCAAGCATTTTACAGCAGGTTGGAGCAGCCTGTATCTCAGCACAGGAATAAGGTAGGGAAGAATTCTAAGGATCATTTTGACTGCCTCCAGAAGTTAGATCAGATGGCAAATTGGATTTGGTGCTAGGTCTTTCCCTTTAGGTTTTACCCCAACAATGTTTTCATTAGTTTCGCTCACTCTCGAAATCAAGCATTTTACAGCAGGTTGGAGCAGCCTGTATCTCAGCACAGGAATAAGGTAGGGAAGAATTCTAAGGATCATTTTGACTGCCTCCAGAAGTTAGATCAGATGGCAAATTGGATTTGGTGCTAGGTCTTTCCCTTTAGGTTTTACCCCAACAATGTTTTCATTAGTTTCGCTCACTCTCGAAATCAAGCATTTTACAGCAGGTTGGAGCAGCCTGTATCTCAGCACAGGAATAAGGTAGGGAAGAATTCTAAGGATCATTTTGACTGCCTCCAGAAGTTAGATCAGATGGCAAATTGGATTTGGTGCTAGGTCTTTCCCTTTAGGTTTTACCCCAACAATGTTTTCATTAGTTTCGCTCACTCTCGAAATCAAGCATTTTACAGCAGGTTGGAGCAGCCTGTATCTCAGCACAGGAATAAGGTAGGGAAGAATTCTAAGGATCATTTTGACTGCCTCCAGAAGTTAGATCAGATGGCAAATTGGATTTGGTGCTAGGTCTTTCCCTTTAGGTTTTACCCCAACAATGTTTTCATTAGTTTCGCTCACTCTCGAAATCAAGCATTTTACAGCAGGTTGGAGCAGCCTGTATCTCAGCACAGGAATAAGGTAGGGAAGATTCTAAGGATCATTTTGACTGCCTCCAGAAGTTAGATCAGATGGCAAATTGGATTTGGTGCTAGGTCTTTCCCTTTAGGTTTTACCCCAACAATGTTTTCATTAGTTTCGCTCACTCTCGAAATCAAGCATTTTACAGCAGGTTGGAGCAGCCTGTATCTCAGCACAGGAATAAGGTAGGGAAGAATTCTAAGGATCATTTTGACTGCCTCCAGAAGTTAGATCAGATGGCAAATTGGATTTGGTGCTAGGTCTTTCCCTTTAGGTTTTACCCCAACAATGTTTTCATTAGTTTCGCTCACTCTCGAAATCAAGCATTTTACAGCAGGTTGGAGCAGCCTGTATCTCAGCACAGGAATAAGGTAGGGAAGAATTCTAAGGATCATTTTGACTGCCTCCAGAAGTTAGATCAGATGGCAAATTGGATTTGGTGCTAGGTCTTTCCCTTTAGGTTTTACCCCAACAATGTTTTCATTAGTTTCGCTCACTCTCGAAATCAAGCATTTTACAGCAGGTTGGAGCAGCCTGTATCTCAGCACAGGAATAAGGTAGGGAAGAATTCTAAGGATCATTTTGACTGCCTCCAGAAGTTAGATCAGATGGCAAATTGGATTTGGTGCTAGGTCTTTCCCTTTAGGTTTTACCCCAACAATGTTTTCATTAGTTTCGCTCACTCTCGAAATCAAGCATTTTACAGCAGGTTGGAGCAGCCTGTATCTCAGCACAGGAATAAGGTAGGGAAGAATTCTAAGGATCATTTTGACTGCCTCCAGAAGTTAGATCAGATGGCAAATTGGATTTGGTGCTAGGTCTTTCCCTTTAGGTTTTAACCCCAACAATGTTTTCATTAGTTTCGCTCACTCTCGAAATCAAGCATTTTACAGCAGGTTGGAGCAGCCTGTATCTCAGCACAGGAATAAGGTAGGGAAGAATTCTAAGGATCATTTTGACTGCCTCCAGAAGTTAGATCAGATGGCAAATTGGATTTGGTGCTAGGTCTTTCCCTTTAGGTTTTACCCCAACAATGTTTTCATTAGTTTCGCTCACTCTCGAAATCAAGCATTTTACAGCAGGTTGGAGCAGCCTGTATCTCAGCACAGGAATAAGGTAGTGTGCTGGGTTGAGGCAGCCCCCTTCCCCACCCCTGGCAACAATAAACACTCAGACAAACGGATTGCAAAAGTGATGGAAAGTTTAAATAGAAAGCAGTGAACTTTTACAGAAAAGCAAAAGCAGAGTGACAAAGAAAAATCCCAAAGCAGACCCAGAGAGACCCCATCCCCACCTGAGGGTACATCCGAGACCCCCAGGGCTCCTTCTTCCCCCTCCCACTGCTAGGCTAGTCTCAGCTGGCCAGATCTGAGACTGCCCATCCCCCCGTGGCCTTGGGCCTAGCCAGGCCCAAAGCCAGGAGACATCTCCCCAGTTACCGGCTGACGGAGGAGGAAGAAAAGAGATAGTGCTAGACTCCGCACTGGATCTTATAGTGGTGCAAAGGATTGTGGTATGAAATACTACATAATTTCCTGTGTCCACCCCTGGGCTGGATTTCTGGACACAGGAAGTAAACACTGCAGGGGGGCACCCAGCTCAAACTGTAACATACCACCCCTTATTTCATACCATAATCTTTGCACCCAAACACATCATTAAATCAGAAATCTTCCGATGACATGTTCGGCGAAGTCCCTATCTTCATCTGGGCGTCCACCCAAACGGTCTCTCATTCAGGCTCTAGTGTCCGTCCATTCCAGTTCTTCTTCCCTCATCTAGTAGAACCTCTCAGCGATGCAGAGTTCACTCTTCTGCGGTGCAAGCTCTTCTTGGATCCGTTGGACATCCTGGTCACCTGGAAGGAACCTCACAACTTCTCAACCAAACCTTTATTCCCATCTCTATTTACTCAGCGGCATGTTTCCACCCCTGGGGCAAGCCAGTCAGAACAATCAGGCTCTAACTGCTTCTCCACCCCTCCAGGAAAACAGCACGCTGAGCCTTTCACAACCCTGCACGGACCTATCCCAAGCCCAGTGCTGACCGCTTCCAGCCGCGGCCCGAGGCTCTACAGATGCTTATCACAGTACAACCGCCTTCCCGCTAGGCGTTCGCGTACCGAGACGTGACAGCATCCAAAACACAACCCTCCCCTGGCGGAGGGAGGGGCTGCACCACAACCTAGTGAGAAGAAGGGAGGTGGAGCCAGGTGCTCGGCGCCATTTTCGGAACTCGTCCGAAAAAGTCGGGGAAGAGACTAGGGCCGGCCCCGCCGCCGCTCCGAGCGCACGGCTGTGCTCACCGCCGCCGCAGCCCGAGCGAACGGCAGGTCCCGCCGCCACCGCAGTTCAAGTGGACGGCCGGGGACCGCCGCCGCCGCTCCGAGCGCACGGCCGGTCCCGCCGCCACCGCAGCTCAAGCGGACGGCCGGGGACCGCCGCCGCCGCTCCGAGCGCACAGCAGGGCTCCGCCCACCTCTGCCGCCGCGGTACAGAATCAAAATCGCCTCCACCCCTCGGGCATTCAAACGCCTCATCCAGCAAAAGCCATGAGCACGTCCTCAGGGCCCTTGAGAACAGCTTTCAGCTGGAGTCCCCGTTCGCCCATAGGGAGTCGAGCTCGCCCGCTCGCCGCGGCTGGCCCTACCCCGCAGCGAGAACGGACCTGACTTTGATCTGCTCGCCACTGCTCCTCCCCCCCTTCACTCCCTGCCGCTTTTACCGCTCCGCAAAGAATAAAGGTGAGGGAAGGCAGGTCCCGCATTCTCAAGCGGTGCCCCCATTCCGGTGGTTAAGAACCACCCCTGCTTGGAATAGCAGGAGAGACTCTCTGCCACCGGTCACGCACCAGGAGTCCCACTGCAATCCACAAGAACTTAACACAGTCGCCCCAACAACAACACGAGCCCCCAACTGCCAAAAAACCAAACCGACGCCCAGAACTAAATTTAAACTCTCTTATCTTTTGCAATCTGATCTGCAGAGTAGCCACAATAACCAACTCCTTCTCCTGGCTGGCTCGCCAAGAATGTAAAGGGGTTGGGGGGCAGATACTCTGCCCACCTCAACCATCCTCTGCTACCAAGAATGTGCTGGGTTGAGGCAGCCCCCTTCCCCACCCCTGGCAACAATAAACACTCAGACAAACGGATTGCAAAAGTGATGGAAAGTTTAAATAGAAAGCAGTGAACTTTTACAGAAAAGCAAAAGCAGAGTGACAAAGAAAAATCCCAAAGCAGACCCAGAGAGACCCCATCCCCACCTGAGGGTACATCCGAGACCCCCAGGGCTCCTTCTTCCCCCTCCCACTGCTAGGCTAGTCTCAGCTGGCCAGATCTGAGACTGCCCATCCCCCCGTGGCCTTGGGCCTAGCCAGGCCCAAAGCCAGGAGACATCTCCCCAGTTACCGGCTGACGGAGGAGGAAGAAAAGAGATAGTGCTAGACTCCGCACTGGATCTTATAGTGGTGCAAAGGATTGTGGTATGAAATACTACATAATTTCCTGTGTCCACCCCTGGGCTGGATTTCTGGACACAGGAAGTAAACACTGCAGGGGGGCACCCAGCTCAAACTGTAACAGGTAGGGAAGAATTCTAAGGATCATTTTGACTGCCTCCAGAAGTTAGATCAGATGGCAAATTGGATTTGGTGCTAGGTCTTTCCCTTTAGGTTTTACCCCAACAATGTTTTCATTAGTTTCGCTCACTCTCGAAATCAAGCATTTTACAGCAGGTTGGAGCAGCCTGTATCTCAGCACAGGAATAAGGTAGGGAAGAATTCTAAGGATCATTTTGACTGCCTCCAGAAGTTAGATCAGATGGCAAATTGGATTTGGTGCTAGGTCTTTCCCTTTAGGTTTTACCCCAACAATGTTTTCATTAGTTTCGCTCACTCTCGAAATCAAGCATTTTACAGCAGGTTGGAGCAGCCTGTATCTCAGCACAGGAATAAGGTAGGGAAGAATTCTAAGGATCATTTTGACTGCCTCCAGAAGTTAGATCAGATGGCCAATGGAATTTGGTGCTAGGTCTTTCCCTTTAGGTTTTACCCCAACAATGTTTACATTAGTTTCGCTCACTCTCGAAATCAAGCATTTTACAGCAGGTTGGAGCAGCCTGTATCTCAGCACAGGAATAAGGTAGGGAAGAATTCTAAGGATCATTGTGACTGCCTGCAGAAGTTAGATCAGATGGCAAATTGGATTTGGTGCTAGGTCTTTCCCTTTAGGTTTTACCCCAACAATGTTTTCATTAGTTTCGCTCACTCTCGAAATCAAGCATTTTACAGCAGGTTGGAGCAGCCTGTATCTCAGCACAGGAATAAGGTAGGGAAGAATTCTAAGGATCATTTTGACTGCCTCCAGAAGTTAGATCAGATGGCAAATTGGATTTGGTGCTAGGTCTTTCCCTTTAGGTTTTACCCCAACAATGTTTTCATTAGTTTCGCTCACTCTCGAAATCAAGCATTTTACAGCAGGTTGGAGCAGCCTGTATCTCAGCACAGGAATAAGGTAGGGAAGAATTCTAAGGATCATTTTGACTGCCTCCAGAAGTTAGATCAGATGGCAAATTGGATTTGGTGCTAGGTCTTTCCCTTTAGGTTTTACCCCAACAATGTTTTCATTAGTTTCGCTCACTCTCGAAATCAAGCATTTTACAGCAGGTTGGAGCAGCCTGTATCTCAGCACAGGAATAAGGTAGGGAAGAATTCTAAGGATCATTTTGACTGCCTCCAGAAGTTAGATCAGATGGCAAATTGGATTTGGTGCTAGGTCTTTCCCTTTAGGTTTTACCCCAACAATGTTTTCATTAGTTTCGCTCACTCTCGAAATCAAGCATTTTACAGCAGGTTGGAGCAGCCTGTATCTCAGCACAGGAATAAGGTAGGGAAGAATTCTAAGGATCATTTTGACTGCCTCCAGAAGTTAGATCAGATGGCAAATTGGATTTGGTGCTAGGTCTTTCCCTTTAGGTTTTACCCCAACAATGTTTTCATTAGTTTCGCTCACTCTCGAAATCAAGCATTTTACAGCAGGTTGGAGCAGCCTGTATCTCAGCACAGGAATAAGGTAGGGAAGAATTCTAAGGATCATTTTGACTGCCTCCAGAAGTTAGATCAGATGGCAAATTGGATTTGGTGCTAGGTCTTTCCCTTTAGGTTTTACCCCAACAATGTTTTCATTAGTTTCGCTCACTCTCGAAATCAAGCATTTTACAGCAGGTTGAAGCAGCCTGTATCTCAGCACAGGAATAAGGTAGGGAAGAATTCTAAGGATCATTTTGACTGCCTCCAGAAGTTAGATCAGATGGCAAATTGGATTTGGTGCTAGGTCTTTCCCTTTAGGTTTTACCCCAACAATGTTTTCATTAGTTTCGCTCACTCTCGAAATCAAGCATTTTACAGCAGGTTGGAGCAGCCTGTATCTCAGCACAGGAATAAGGTAGGGAAGAATTCTAAGGATCATTTTGACTGCCTCCAGAAGTTAGATCAGATGGCAAATTGGATTTGGTGCTAGGTCTTTCCCTTTAGGTTTTACCCCAACAATGTTTTCATTAGTTTCGCTCACTCTCGAAATCAAGCATTTTACAGCAGGTTGGAGCAGCCTGTATCTCAGCACAGGAATAAGGTAGGGAAGAATTCTAAGGATCATTTTGACTGCCTCCAGAAGTTAGATCAGATGGCAAATTGGATTTGGTGCTAGGTCTTTCCCTTTAGGTTTTACCCCAACAATGTTTTCATTAGTTTTGCTCACTCTCGAAATCAAGCATTTTACAGCAGGTTGGAGCAGCCTGTATCTCAGCACAGGAATAAGGTAGGGAAGAATTCTAAGGATCATTTTGACTGCCTCCAGAAGTTAGATCAGATGGCAAATTGGATTTGGTGCTAGGTCTTTCCCTTTAGGTTTTACCCCAACAATGTTTTCATTAGTTTTGCTCACTCTCGAAATCAAGCATTTTACAGCAGGTTGGAGCAGCCTGTATCTCAGCACAGGAATAAGGTAGGGAAGAATTCTAAGGATCATTTTGACTGCCTCCAGAAGTTAGATCAGATGGCAAATTGGATTTGGTGCTAGGTCTTTCCCTTTAGGTTTTACCCCAACAATGTTTTCATTAGTTTCGCTCACTCTCGAAATCAAGCATTTTACAGCAGGTTGGAGCAGCCTGTATCTCAGCACAGGAATAAGGTAGGGAAGAATTCTAAGGATCATTTTGACTGCCTCCAGAAGTTAGATCAGATGGCAAATTGGATTTGGTGCTAGGTCTTTCCCTTTAGGTTTTACCCCAACAATGTTTTCATTAGTTTCGCTCACTCTTGAAATCAAGCATTTTACAGCAGGTTGGAGCAGCCTGTATCTCAGCACAGGAATAAGGTAGGGAAGAATTCAAATACTCATTTTGACTGCCTCCAGAAGTTAGATCAGATGGCAAATTGGATTTGGTGCTAGGTCTTTCCCTTTAGGTTTTACCCCAACAATGTTTTCATTAGTTTCGCTCACTCTCGAAATCAAGCATTTTACAGCAGGTTGGAGCAGCCTGTATCTCAGCACAGGAATAAGGTAGGGAAGAATTCAAATACTCATTTTGACTGCCTCCAGAAGTTAGATCAGATGGCAAATTGGATTTGGTGCTAGGTCTTTCCCTTTAGGTTTTACCCCAACAATGTTTTCATTAGTTTCGCTCACTCTCGAAATCAAGCATTTTACAGCAGGTTGGAGCAGCCTGTATCTCAGCACAGGAATAAGGTAGGGAAGAATTCTAAGGATCATTTTGACTGCCTCCAGAAGTTAGATCAGATGGCAAATTGGATTTGGTGCTAGGTCTTTCCCTTTAGGTTTTACCCCAACAATGTTTTCATTAGTTTCGCTCACTCTCGAAATCAAGCATTTTACAGCAGGTTGGAGCAGCCTGTATCTCAGCACAGGAATAAGGTAGGGAAGAATTCAAATACTCATTTTGACTGCCTGCAGAAGTTAGATCAGATGGCAAATTGGATTTGGTGCTAGGTCTTTCCCTTTAGGTTTTACCCCAACAATGTTTTCATTAGTTTCGCTCACTCTCGAAATCAAGCATTTTACAGCAGGTTGGAGCAGCCTGTATCTCAGCACAGGAATAAGGTAGGGAAGAATTCTAAGGATCATTTTGACTGCCTCCAGAAGTTAGATCAGATGGCAAATTGGATTTGGTGCTAGGTCTTTCCCTTTAGGTTTTACCCCAACAATGTTTTCATTAGTTTCGCTCACTCTCGAAATCAAGCATTTTACAGCAGGTTGGAGCAGCCTGTATCTCAGCACAGGAATAAGGTAGGGAAGAATTCTAAGGATCATTTTGACTGCCTCCAGAAGTTAGATCAGATGGCAAATTGGATTTGGTGCTAGGTCTTTCCCTTTAGGTTTTACCCCAACAATGTTTTCATTAGTTTCGCTCACTCTCGAAATCAAGCATTTTACAGCAGGTTGGAGCAGCCTGTATCTCAGCACAGGAATAAGGTAGGGAAGAATTCTAAGGATCATTTTGACTGCCTCCAGAAGTTAGATCAGATGGCAAATTGGATTTGGTGCTAGGTCTTTCCCTTTAGGTTTTACCCCAACAATGTTTTCATTAGTTTCGCTCACTCTCGAAATCAAGCATTTTACAGCAGGTTGGAGCAGCCTGTATCTCAGCACAGGAATAAGGTAGGGAAGAATTCTAAGGATCATTTTGACTGCCTCCAGAAGTTAGATCAGATGGCAAATTGGATTTGGTGCTAGGTCTTTCCCTTTAAGTTTTACCCCAACAATGTTTTCATTAGTTTCGCTCACTCTCGAAATCAAGCATTTTACAGCAGGTTGGAGCAGCCTGTATCTCAGCACAGGAATAAGGTAGGGAAGAATTCTAAGGATCATTTTGACTGCCTCCAGAAGTTAGATCAGATGGCAAATTGGATTTGGTGCTAGGTCTTTCCCTTTAGGTTTTACCCCAACAATGTTTTCATTAGTTTCGCTCACTCTCGAAATCAAGCATTTTACAGCAGGTTGGAGCAGCCTGTATCTCAGCACAGGAATAAGGTAGGGAAGAATTCTAAGGATCATTTTGACTGCCTCCAGAAGTTAGATCAGATGGCAAATTGGATTTGGTGCTAGGTCTTTCCCTTTAGGTTTTACCCCAACAATGTTTTCATTAGTTTCGCTCACTCTCGAAATCAAGCATTTTACAGCAGGTTGGAGCAGCCTGTATCTCAGCACAGGAATAAGGTAGGGAAGAATTCTAAGGATCATTTTGACTGCCTCCAGAAGTTAGATCAGATGGCAAATTGGATTTGGTGCTAGGTCTTTCCCTTTAGGTTTTACCCCAACAATGTTTTCATTAGTTTCGCTCACTCTCAAAATCAAGCATTTTACAGCAGGTTGGAGCAGCCTGTATCTCAGCACAGGAATAAGGTAGGGAAGAATTCTAAGGATCATTTTGACTGCCTCCAGAAGTTAGATCAGATGGCAAATTGGATTTGGTGCTAGGTCTTTCCCTTTAGGTTTTACCCCAACAATGTTTTCATTAGTTTCGCTCACTCTCGAAATCAAGCATTTTACAGCAGGTTGGAGCAGCCTGTATCTCAGCACAGGAATAAGGTAGGGAAGAATTCTAAGGATCATTTTGACTGCCTCCAGAAGTTAGATCAGATGGCAAATTGGATTTGGTGCTAGGTCTTTCCCTTTAGGTTTTACCCCAACAATGTTTTCATTAGTTTCGCTCACTCTCGAAATCAAGCATTTTACAGCAGGTTGGAGCAGCCTGTATCTCAGCACAGGAATAAGGTAGGGAAGAATTCTAAGGATCATTTTGACTGCCTCCAGAAGTTAGATCAGATGGCAAATTGGATTTGGTGCTAGGTCTTTCCCTTTAGGTTTTACCCCAACAATGTTTTCATTAGTTTCGCTCACTCTCGAAATCAAGCATTTTACAGCAGGTTGGAGCAGCCTGTATCTCAGCACAGGAATAAGGTAGGGAAGAATTCTAAGGATCATTTTGACTGCCTCCAGAAGTTAGATCAGATGGCAAATTGGATTTGGTGCTAGGTCTTTCCCTTTAGGTTTTACCCCAACAATGTTTTCATTAGTTTCGCTCACTCTCGAAATCAAGCATTTTACAGCAGGTTGGAGCAGCCTGTATCTCAGCACAGGAATAAGGTAGGGAAGAATTCTAAGGATCATTTTGACTGCCTCCAGAAGTTAGATCAGATGGCAAATTGGATTTGGTGCTAGGTCTTTCCCTTTAGGTTTTACCCCAACAATGTTTTCATTAGTTTCGCTCACTCTCGAAATCAAGCATTTTACAGCAGGTTGGAGCAGCCTGTATCTCAGCACAGGAATAAGGTAGGGAAGAATTCTAAGGATCATTTTGACTGCCTCCAGAAGTTAGATCAGATGGCAAATTGGATTTGGTGCTAGGTCTTTCCCTTTAGGTTTTACCCCAACAATGTTTTCATTAGTTTCGCTCACTCTCGAAATCAAGCATTTTACAGCAGGTTGGAGCAGCCTGTATCTCAGCACAGGAATAAGGTAGGGAAGAATTCTAAGGATCATTTTGACTGCCTCCAGAAGTTAGATCAGATGGCAAATTGGATTTGGTGCTAGGTCTTTCCCTTTAGGTTTTACCCCAACAATGTTTTCATTAGTTTCGCTCACTCTCGAAATCAAGCATTTTACAGCAGGTTGGAGCAGCCTGTATCTCAGCACAGGAATAAGGTAGGGAAGAATTCTAAGGATCATTTTGACTGCCTCCAGAAGTTAGATCAGATGGCAAATTGGATTTGGTGCTAGGTCTTTCCCTTTAGGTTTTACCCCAACAATGTTTTCATTAGTTTCGCTCACTCTCGAAATCAAGCATTTTACAGCAGGTTGGAGCAGCCTGTATCTCAGCACAGGAATAAGGTAGGGAAGAATTCTAAGGATCGTTTTGACTGCCTCCAGAAGTTAGATCAGATGGCAAATTGGATTTGGTGCTAGGTCTTTCCCTTTAGGTTTTACCCCAACAATGTTTTCATTAGTTTCGCTCACTCTCGAAATCAAGCATTTTACAGCAGGTTGGAGCAGCCTGTATCTCAGCACAGGAATAAGGTAGGGAAGAATTCTAAGGATCATTTTGACTGCCTCCAGAAGTTAGATCAGATGGCAAATTGGATTTGGTGCTAGGTCTTTCCCTTTAGGTTTTACCCCAACAATGTTTTCATTAGTTTCGCTCACTCTCGAAATCAAGCATTTTACAGCAGGTTGGAGCAGCCTGTATCTCAGCACAGGAATAAGGTAGGGAAGAATTCTAAGGATCATTTTGACTGCCTCCAGAAGTTAGATCAGATGGCAAATTGGATTTGGTGCTAGGTCTTTCCCTTTAGGTTTTACCCCAACAATGTTTTCATTAGTTTCGCTCACTCTCGAAATCAAGCATTTTACAGCAGGTTGGAGCAGCCTGTATCTCAGCACAGGAATAAGGTAGGGAAGAATTCTAAGGATCATTTTGACTGCCTCCAGAAGTTAGATCAGATGGCAAATTGGATTTGGTGCTAGGTCTTTCCCTTTAGGTTTTACCCCAACAATGTTTTCATTAGTTTCGCTCACTCTCGAAATCAAGCATTTTACAGCAGGTTGGAGCAGCCTGTATCTCAGCACAGGAATAAGGTAGGGAAGAATTCTAAGGATCATTTTGACTGCCTCCAGAAGTTAGATCAGATGGCAAATTGGATTTGGTGCTAGGTCTTTCCCTTTAGGTTTTACCCCAACAATGTTTTCATTAGTTTCGCTCACTCTCGAAATCAAGCATTTTACAGCAGGTTGGAGCAGCCTGTATCTCAGCACAGGAATAAGGTAGGGAAGAATTCTAAGGATCATTTTGACTGCCTCCAGAAGTTAGATCAGATGGCAAATTGGATTTGGTGCTAGGTCTTTCCCTTTAGGTTTTACCCCAACAATGTTTTCATTAGTTTCGCTCACTCTCGAAATCAAGCATTTTACAGCAGGTTGGAGCAGCCTGTATCTCAGCACAGGAATAAGGTAGGGAAGAATTCTAAGGATCATTTTGACTGCCTCCAGAAGTTAGATCAGATGGCAAATTGGATTTGGTGCTAGGTCTTTCCCTTTAGGTTTTACCCCAACAATGTTTTCATTAGTTTCGCTCACTCTCGAAATCAAGCATTTTACAGCAGGTTGGAGCAGCCTGTATCTCAGCACAGGAATAAGGTAGGGAAGAATTCTAAGGATCATTTTGACTGCCTCCAGAAGTTAGATCAGATGGCAAATTGGATTTGGTGCTAGGTCTTTCCCTTTAGGTTTTACCCCAACAATGTTTTCATTAGTTTCGCTCACTCTCGAAATCAAGCATTTTACAGCAGGTTGGAGCAGCCTGTATCTCAGCACAGGAATAAGGTAGGGAAGAATTCTAAGGATCATTTTGACTGCCTCCAGAAGTTAGATCAGATGGCAAATTGGATTTGGTGCTAGGTCTTTCCCTTTAGGTTTTACCCCAACAATGTTTTCATTAGTTTCGCTCACTCTCGAAATCAAGCATTTTACAGCAGGTTGGAGCAGCCTGTATCTCAGCACAGGAATAAGGTAGGGAAGAATTCTAAGGATCATTTTGACTGCCTCCAGAAGTTAGATCAGATGGCAAATTGGATTTGGTGCTAGGTCTTTCCCTTTAGGTTTTACCCCAACAATGTTTTCATTAGTTTCGCTCACTCTCGAAATCAAGCATTTTACAGCAGGTTGGAGCAGCCTGTATCTCAGCACAGGAATAAGGTAGGGAAGAATTCTAAGGATCATTTTGACTGCCTCCAGAAGTTAGATCAGATGGCAAATTGGATTTGGCGCTAGGTCTTTCCCTTTAGGTTTTACCCCAACAATGTTTTCATTAGTTTCGCTCACTCTCGAAATCAAGCATTTTACAGCAGGTTGGAGCAGCCTGTATCTCAGCACAGGAATAAGGTAGGGAAGAATTCAAATACTCATTTTGACTGCCTCCAGAAGTTAGATCAGATGGCAAATTGTATTTGGTGCTAGGTCTTTCCCTTTAGGTTTTACCCCAACAATGTTTTCATTAGTTTCGCTCACTCTCGAAATCAAGCATTTTACAGCAGGTTGGAGCAGCCTGTATCTCAGCACAGGAATAAGGTAGGGAAGAATTCTAAGGATCATTTTGACTGCCTCCAGAAGTTAGATCAGATGGCAAATTGGATTTGGTGCTAGGTCTTTCCCTTTAGGTTTTACCCCAACAATGTTTTCATTAGTTTCGCTCACTCTCGAAATCAAGCATTTTACAGCAGGTTGGAGCAGCCTGTATCTCAGCACAGGAATAAGGTAGGGAAGAATTCAAAGGATCATTTTGACTGCCTCCAGAAGTTAGATCAGATGGCAAATTGGATTTGGTGCTAGGTCTTTCCCTTTAGGTTTTACCCCAACAATGTTTTCATTAGTTTCGCTCACTCTCGAAATCAAGCATTTTACAGCAGGTTGGAGCAGCCTGTATCTCAGCACAGGAATAAGGTAGGGAAGAATTCTAAGGATCATTTTGACTGCCTCCAGAAGTTAGATCAGATGGCAAATTGGATTTGGTGCTAGGTCTTTCCCTTTAGGTTTTACCCCAACAATGTTTTCATTAGTTTCGCTCACTCTCGAAATCAAGCATTTTACAGCAGGTTGGAGCAGCCTGTATCTCAGCACAGGAATAAGGTAGGGAAGAATTCAAATACTCATTTTGACTGCCTCCAGAAGTTAGATCAGATGGCAAATTGGATTTGGTGCTAGGTCTTTCCCTTTAGGTTTTACCCCAACAATGTTTTCATTAGTTTCGCTCACTCTCGAAATCAAGCATTTTACAGCAGGTTGGAGCAGCCTGTATCTCAGCACAGGAATAAGGTAGGGAAGAATTCAAAGGATCATTTTGACTGCCTCCAGAAGTTAGATCAGATGGCAAATTGGATTTGGTGCTAGGTCTTTCCCTTTAGGTTTTACCCCAACAATGTTTTCATTAGTTTCGCTCACTCTCGAAATCAAGCATTTTACAGCAGGTTGGAGCAGCCTGTATCTCAGCACAGGAATAAGGTAGGGAAGAATTCTAAGGATCATTTTGACTGCCTCCAGAAGTTAGATCAGATGGCAAATTGGATTTGGTGCTAGGTCTTTCCCTTTAGGTTTTACCCCAACAATGTTTTCATTAGTTTCGCTCACTCTCGAAATCAAGCATTTTACAGCAGGTTGGAGCAGCCTGTATCTCAGCACAGGAATAAGGTAGGGAAGAATTCTAAGGATCATTTTGACTGCCTCCAGAAGTTAGATCAGATGGCAAATTGGATTTGGTGCTAGGTCTTTCCCTTTAGGTTTTACCCCAACAATGTTTTCATTAGTTTCGCTCACTCTCGAAATCAAGCATTTTACAGCAGGTTGGAGCAGCCTGTATCTCAGCACAGGAATAAGGTAGGGAAGAATTCAAATACTCATTTTGACTGCCTCCAGAAGTTAGATCAGATGGCAAATTGGATTTGGTGCTAGGTCTTTCCCTTTAGGTTTTACCCCAACAATGTTTTCATTAGTTTCGCTCACTCTCGAAATCAAGCATTTTACAGCAGGTTGGAGCAGCCTGTATCTCAGCACAGGAATAAGGTAGGGAAGAATTCTAAGGATCATTTTGACTGCCTCCAGAAGTTAGATCAGATGGCAAATTGGATTTGGCGCTAGGTCTTTCCCTTTAGGTTTTACCCCAACAATGTTTTCATTAGTTTCGCTCACTCTCGAAATCAAGCATTTTACAGCAGGTTGGAGCAGCCTGTATCTCAGCACAGGAATAAGGTAGGGAAGAATTCTAAGGATCATTTTGACTGCCTCCAGAAGTTAGATCAGATGGCAAATTGGATTTGGTGCTAGGTCTTTCCCTTTAGGTTTTACCCCAACAATGTTTTCATTAGTTTCGCTCACTCTCGAAATCAAGCATTTTACAGCAGGTTGGAGCAGCCTGTATCTCAGCACAGGAATAAGGTAGGGAAGAATTCTAAGGATCATTTTGACTGCCTCCAGAAGTTAGATCAGATGGCAAATTGGATTTGGTGCTAGGTCTTTCCCTTTAGGTTTTACCCCAACAATGTTTTCATTAGTTTCGCTCACTCTCGAAATCAAGCATTTTACAGCAGGTTGGAGCAGCCTGTATCTCAGCACAGGAATAAGGTAGGGAAGAATTCTAAGGATCATTTTGACTGCCTCCAGAAGTTAGATCAGATGGCAAATTGGATTTGGTGCTAGGTCTTTCCCTTTAGGTTTTACCCCAACAATGTTTTCATTAGTTTCGCTCACTCTCGAAATCAAGCATTTTACAGCAGGTTGGAGCAGCCTGTATCTCAGCACAGGAATAAGGTAGGGAAGAATTCAAATACTCATTTTGACTGCCTCCAGAAGTTAGATCAGATGGCAAATTGGATTTGGTGCTAGGTCTTTCCCTTTAGGTTTTACCCCAACAATGTTTTCATTAGTTTCGCTCACTCTCGAAATCAAGCATTTTACAGCAGGTTGGAGCAGCCTGTATCTCAGCACAGGAATAAGGTAGGGAAGAATTCAAAGGATCATTTTGACTGCCTCCAGAAGTTAGATCAGATGGCAAATTGGATTTGGTGCTAGGTCTTTCCCTTTAGGTTTTACCCCAACAATGTTTTCATTAGTTTCGCTCACTCTCGAAATCAAGCATTTTACAGCAGGTTGGAGCAGCCTGTATCTCAGCACAGGAATAAGGTAGGGAAGAATTCTAAGGATCATTTTGACTGCCTCCAGAAGTTAGATCAGATGGCAAATTGGATTTGGTGCTAGGTCTTTCCCTTTAGGTTTTACCCCAACAATGTTTTCATTAGTTTCGCTCACTCTCGAAATCAAGCATTTTACAGCAGGTTGGAGCAGCCTGTATCTCAGCACAGGAATAAGGTAGGGAAGAATTCTAAGGATCATTTTGACTGCCTCCAGAAGTTAGATCAGATGGCAAATTGGATTTGGTGCTAGGTCTTTCCCTTTAGGTTTTACCCCAACAATGTTTTCATTAGTTTCGCTCACTCTCGAAATCAAGCATTTTACAGCAGGTTGGAGCAGCCTGTATCTCAGCACAGGAATAAGGTAGGGAAGAATTCAAATACTCATTTTGACTGCCTCCAGAAGTTAGATCAGATGGCAAATTGGATTTGGTGCTAGGTCTTTCCCTTTAGGTTTTACCCCAACAATGTTTTCATTAGTTTCGCTCACTCTCGAAATCAAGCATTTTACAGCAGGTTGGAGCAGCCTGTATCTCAGCACAGGAATAAGGTAGGGAAGAATTCTAAGGATCATTTTGACTGCCTCCAGAAGTTAGATCAGATGGCAAATTGGATTTGGTGCTAGGTCTTTCCCTTTAGGTTTTACCCCAACAATGTTTTCATTAGTTTCGCTCACTCTCGAAATCAAGCATTTTACAGCAGGTTGGAGCAGCCTGTATCTCAGCACAGGAATAAGGTAGGGAAGAATTCTAAGGATCATTTTGACTGCCTCCAGAAGTTAGATCAGATGGCAAATTGGATTTGGTGCTAGGTCTTTCCCTTTAGGTTTTACCCCAACAATGTTTTCATTAGTTTCGCTCACTCTCGAAATCAAGCATTTTACAGCAGGTTGGAGCAGCCTGTATCTCAGCACAGGAATAAGGTAGGGAAGAATTCTAAGGATCATTTTGACTGCCTCCAGAAGTTAGATCAGATGGCAAATTGGATTTGGTGCTAGGTCTTTCCCTTTAGGTTTTACCCCAACAATGTTTTCATTAGTTTCGCTCACTCTCGAAATCAAGCATTTTACAGCAGGTTGGAGCAGCCTGTATCTCAGCACAGGAATAAGGTAGGGAAGAATTCTAAGGATCATTTTGACTGCCTCCAGAAGTTAGATCAGATGGCAAATTGGATTTGGTGCTAGGTCTTTCCCTTTAGGTTTTACCCCAACAATGTTTTCATTAGTTTCGCTCACTCTCGAAATCAAGCATTTTACAGCAGGTTGGAGCAGCCTGTATCTCAGCACAGGAATAAGGTAGGGAAGAATTCTAAGGATCATTTTGACTGCCTCCAGAAGTTAGATCAGATGGCAAATTGGATTTGGTGCTAGGTCTTTCCCTTTAGGTTTTACCCCAACAATGTTTTCATTAGTTTCGCTCACTCTCGAAATCAAGCATTTTACAGCAGGTTGGAGCAGCCTGTATCTCAGCACAGGAATAAGGTAGGGAAGAATTCTAAGGATCATTTTGACTGCCTCCAGAAGTTAGATCAGATGGCAAATTGGATTTGGTGCTAGGTCTTTCCCTTTAGGTTTTACCCCAACAATGTTTTCATTAGTTTCGCTCACTCTCGAAATCAAGCATTTTACAGCAGGTTGGAGCAGCCTGTATCTCAGCACAGGAATAAGGTAGGGAAGAATTCTAAGGATCATTTTGACTGCCTCCAGAAGTTAGATCAGATGGCAAATTGGATTTGGTGCTAGGTCTTTCCCTTTAGGTTTTACCCCAACAATGTTTTCATTAGTTTCGCTCACTCTCGAAATCAAGCATTTTACAGCAGGTTGGAGCAGCCTGTATCTCAGCACAGGAATAAGGTAGGGAAGAATTCTAAGGATCATTTTGACTGCCTCCAGAAGTTAGATCAGATGGCAAATTGGATTTGGTGCTAGGTCTTTCCCTTTAGGTTTTACCCCAACAATGTTTTCATTAGTTTCGCTCACTCTCGAAATCAAGCATTTTACAGCAGGTTGGAGCAGCCTGTATCTCAGCACAGGAATAAGGTAGGGAAGAATTCTAAGGATCATTTTGACTGCCTCCAGAAGTTAGATCAGATGGCAAATTGGATTTGGTGCTAGGTCTTTCCCTTTAGGTTTTACCCCAACAATGTTTTCATTAGTTTCGCTCACTCTCGAAATCAAGCATTTTACAGCAGGTTGGAGCAGCTTGTATCTCAGCACAGGAATAAGGTAGGGAAGAATTCAAATACTCATTTTGACTGCCTCCAGAAGTTAGATCAGATGGCAAATTGGATTTGGTGCTAGGTCTTTCCCTTTAGGTTTTACCCCAACAATGTTTTCATTAGTTTCGCTCACTCTCGAAATCAAGCATTTTACAGCAGGTTGGAGCAGCCTGTATCTCAGCACAGGAATAAGGTAGGGAAGAATTCTAAGGATCATTTTGACTGCCTCCAGAAGTTAGATCAGATGGCAAATTGGATTTGGTGCTAGGTCTTTCCCTTTAGGTTTTACCCCAACAATGTTTTCATTAGTTTTGCTCACTCTCGAAATCAAGCATTTTACAGCAGGTTGGAGCAGCCTGTATCTCAGCACAGGAATAAGGTAGGGAAGAATTCTAAGGATCATTTTGACTGCCTCCAGAAGTTAGATCAGATGGCAAATTGGATTTGGTGCTAGGTCTTTCCCTTTAGGTTTTACCCCAACAATGTTTTCATTAGTTTCGCTCACTCGCGAAATCAAGCATTTTACAGCAGGTTGGAGCAGCCTGTATCTCAGCACAGGAATAAGGTAGGGAAGAATTCTAAGGATCATTTTGACTGCCTCCAGAAGTTAGATCAGATGGCAAATTGGATTTGGTGCTAGGTCTTTCCCTTTAGGTTTTACCCCAACAATGTTTTCATTAGTTTCGCTCACTCTCGAAATCAAGCATTTTACAGCAGGTTGGAGCAGCCTGTATCTCAGCACAGGAATAAGGTAGGGAAGAATTCAAATACTCATTTTGACTGCCTCCAGAAGTTAGATCAGATGGCAAATTGGATTTGGTGCTAGGTCTTTCCCTTTAGGTTTTACCCCAACAATGTTTTCATTAGTTTCGCTCACTCTCGAAATCAAGCATTTTACAGCAGGTTGGAGCAGCCTGTATCTCAGCACAGGAATAAGGTAGGGAAGAATTCAAAGGATCATTTTGACTGCCTCCAGAAGTTAGATCAGATGGCAAATTGGATTTGGTGCTAGGTCTTTCCCTTTAGGTTTTACCCCAACAATGTTTTCATTAGTTTCGCTCACTCTCGAAATCAAGCATTTTACAGCAGGTTGGAGCAGCCTGTATCTCAGCACAGGAATAAGGTAGGGAAGAATTCTAAGGATCATTTTGACTGCCTCCAGAAGTTAGATCAGATGGCAAATTGGATTTGGTGCTAGGTCTTTCCCTTTAGGTTTTACCCCAACAATGTTTTCATTAGTTTCGCTCACTCTCGAAATCAAGCATTTTACAGCAGGTTGGAGCAGCCTGTATCTCAGCACAGGAATAAGGTAGGGAAGAATTCTAAGGATCATTTTGACTGCCTCCAGAAGTTAGATCAGATGGCAAATTGGATTTGGTGCTAGGTCTTTCCCTTTAGGTTTTACCCCAACAATGTTTTCATTAGTTTCGCTCACTCTCGAAATCAAGCATTTTACAGCAGGTTGGAGCAGCCTGTATCTCAGCACAGGAATAAGGTAGGGAAGAATTCAAATACTCATTTTGACTGCCTCCAGAAGTTAGATCAGATGGCAAATTGGATTTGGTGCTAGGTCTTTCCCTTTAGGTTTTACCCCAACAATGTTTTCATTAGTTTCGCTCACTCTCGAAATCAAGCATTTTACAGCAGGTTGGAGCAGCCTGTATCTCAGCACAGGAATAAGGTAGGGAAGAATTCAAATACTCATTTTGACTGCCTCCAGAAGTTAGATCAGATGGCCAATGGAATTTGGTGCTAGGTCTTTCCCTTTAGGTTTTACCCCAACAATGTTTTCATTAGTTTCGCTCACTCTCAAAATCAAGCATTTTACAGCAGGTTGGAGCAGCCTGTATCTCAGCACAGGAATAAGGTAGGGAAGAATTCTAAGGATCATTTTGACTGCCTCCAGAAGTTAGATCAGATGGCAAATTGGATTTGGTGCTAGGTCTTTCCCTTTAGGTTTTACCCCAACAATGTTTTCATTAGTTTCGCTCACTCTCGAAATCAAGCATTTTACAGCAGGTTGGAGCAGCCTGTATCTCAGCACAGGAATAAGGTAGGGAAGAATTCTAAGGATCATTTTGACTGCCTCCAGAAGTTAGATCAGATGGCAAATTGGATTTGGTGCTAGGTCTTTCCCTTTAGGTTTTACCCCAACAATGTTTTCATTAGTTTCGCTCACTCTCGAAATCAAGCATTTTACAGCAGGTTGGAGCAGCCTGTATCTCAGCACAGGAATAAGGTAGGGAAGAATTCTAAGGATCATTTTGACTGCCTCCAGAAGTTAGATCAGATGGCAAATTGGATTTGGTGCTAGGTCTTTCCCTTTAGGTTTTACCCCAACAATGTTTTCATTAGTTTCGCTCACTCTCGAAATCAAGCATTTTACAGCAGGTTGGAGCAGCCTGTATCTCAGCACAGGAATAAGGTAGGGAAGAATTCTAAGGATCATTTTGACTGCCTCCAGAAGTTAGATCAGATGGCAAATTGGATTTGGTGCTAGGTCTTTCCCTTTAGGTTTTACCCCAACAATGTTTTCATTAGTTTCGCTCACTCTCGAAATCAAGCATTTTACAGCAGGTTGGAGCAGCCTGTATCTCAGCACAGGAATAAGGTAGGGAAGAATTCTAAGGATCATTTTGACTGCCTCCAGAAGTTAGATCAGATGGCCAATGGAATTTGGTGCTAGGTCTTTCCCTTTAGGTTTTACCCCAACAATGTTTTCATTAGTTTCGCTCACTCTCGAAATCAAGCATTTTACAGCAGGTTGGAGCAGCCTGTATCTCAGCACAGGAATAAGGTAGGGAAGAATTCTAAGGATCATTTTGACTGCCTCCAGAAGTTAGATCAGATGGCAAATTGGATTTGGTGCTAGGTCTTTCCCTTTAGGTTTTACCCCAACAATGTTTTCATTAGTTTCGCTCACTCTCGAAATCAAGCATTTTACAGCAGGTTGGAGCAGCCTGTATCTCAGCACAGGAATAAGGTAGGGAAGAATTCTAAGGATCATTTTGACTGCCTCCAGAAGTTAGATCAGATGGCAAATTGGATTTGGTGCTAGGTCTTTCCCTTTAGGTTTTACCCCAACAATGTTTTCATTAGTTTCGCTCACTCGCGAAATCAAGCATTTTACAGCAGGTTGGAGCAGCCTGTATCTCAGCACAGGAATAAGGTAGGGAAGAATTCTAAGGATCATTTTGACTGCCTCCAGAAGTTAGATCAGATGGCAAATTGGATTTGGTGCTAGGTCTTTCCCTTTAGGTTTTACCCCAACAATGTTTTCATTAGTTTCGCTCACTCTCGAAATCAAGCATTTTACAGCAGGTTGGAGCAGCCTGTATCTCAGCACAGGAATAAGGTAGGGAAGAATTCAAATACTCATTTTGACTGCCTCCAGAAGTTAGATCAGATGGCAAATTGGATTTGGTGCTAGGTCTTTCCCTTTAGGTTTTACCCCAACAATGTTTTCATTAGTTTCGCTCACTCTCGAAATCAAGCATTTTACAGCAGGTTGGAGCAGCCTGTATCTCAGCACAGGAATAAGGTAGGGAAGAATTCAAAGGATCATTTTGACTGCCTCCAGAAGTTAGATCAGATGGCAAATTGGATTTGGTGCTAGGTCTTTCCCTTTAGGTTTTACCCCAACAATGTTTTCATTAGTTTCGCTCACTCTCGAAATCAAGCATTTTACAGCAGGTTGGAGCAGCCTGTATCTCAGCACAGGAATAAGGTAGGGAAGAATTCTAAGGATCATTTTGACTGCCTCCAGAAGTTAGATCAGATGGCAAATTGGATTTGGTGCTAGGTCTTTCCCTTTAGGTTTTACCCCAACAATGTTTTCATTAGTTTCGCTCACTCTCGAAATCAAGCATTTTACAGCAGGTTGGAGCAGCCTGTATCTCAGCACAGGAATAAGGTAGGGAAGAATTCTAAGGATCATTTTGACTGCCTCCAGAAGTTAGATCAGATGGCAAATTGGATTTGGTGCTAGGTCTTTCCCTTTAGGTTTTACCCCAACAATGTTTTCATTAGTTTCGCTCACTCTCGAAATCAAGCATTTTACAGCAGGTTGGAGCAGCCTGTATCTCAGCACAGGAATAAGGTAGGGAAGAATTCAAATACTCATTTTGACTGCCTCCAGAAGTTAGATCAGATGGCAAATTGGATTTGGTGCTAGGTCTTTCCCTTTAGGTTTTACCCCAACAATGTTTTCATTAGTTTCGCTCACTCTCGAAATCAAGCATTTTACAGCAGGTTGGAGCAGCCTGTATCTCAGCACAGGAATAAGGTAGGGAAGAATTCAAATACTCATTTTGACTGCCTCCAGAAGTTAGATCAGATGGCCAATGGAATTTGGTGCTAGGTCTTTCCCTTTAGGTTTTACCCCAACAATGTTTTCATTAGTTTCGCTCACTCTCAAAATCAAGCATTTTACAGCAGGTTGGAGCAGCCTGTATCTCAGCACAGGAATAAGGTAGGGAAGAATTCTAAGGATCATTTTGACTGCCTCCAGAAGTTAGATCAGATGGCAAATTGGATTTGGTGCTAGGTCTTTCCCTTTAGGTTTTACCCCAACAATGTTTTCATTAGTTTCGCTCACTCTCGAAATCAAGCATTTTACAGCAGGTTGGAGCAGCCTGTATCTCAGCACAGGAATAAGGTAGGGAAGAATTCTAAGGATCATTTTGACTGCCTCCAGAAGTTAGATCAGATGGCAAATTGTATTTGGTGCTAGGTCTTTCCCTTTAGGTTTTACCCCAACAATGTTTTCATTAGTTTCGCTCACTCTCGAAATCAAGCATTTTACAGCAGGTTGGAGCAGCCTGTATCTCAGCACAGGAATAAGGTAGGGAAGAATTCTAAGGATCATTTTGACTGCCTCCAGAAGTTAGATCAGATGGCAAATTGGATTTGGTGCTAGGTCTTTCCCTTTAGGTTTTACCCCAACAATGTTTTCATTAGTTTCGCTCACTCTCGAAATCAAGCATTTTACAGCAGGTTGGAGCAGCCTGTATCTCAGCACAGGAATAAGGTAGGGAAGAATTCTAAGGATCATTTTGACTGCCTCCAGAAGTTAGATCAGATGGCAAATTGGATTTGGTGCTAGGTCTTTCCCTTTAGGTTTTACCCCAACAATGTTTTCATTAGTTTCGCTCACTCTCGAAATCAAGCATTTTACAGCAGGTTGGAGCAGCCTGTATCTCAGCACAGGAATAAGGTAGGGAAGAATTCTAAGGATCATTTTGACTGCCTCCAGAAGTTAGATCAGATGGCCAATGGAATTTGGTGCTAGGTCTTTCCCTTTAGGTTTTACCCCAACAATGTTTTCATTAGTTTCGCTCACTCTCGAAATCAAGCATTTTACAGCAGGTTGGAGCAGCCTGTATCTCAGCACAGGAATAAGGTAGGGAAGAATTCTAAGGATCATTTTGACTGCCTCCAGAAGTTAGATCAGATGGCAAATTGGATTTGGTGCTAGGTCTTTCCCTTTAGGTTTTACCCCAACAATGTTTTCATTAGTTTCGCTCACTCTCGAAATCAAGCATTTTACAGCAGGTTGGAGCAGCCTGTATCTCAGCACAGGAATAAGGTAGGGAAGAATTCTAAGGATCATTTTGACTGCCTCCAGAAGTTAGATCAGATGGCAAATTGGATTTGGTGCTAGGTCTTTCCCTTTAGGTTTTACCCCAACAATGTTTTCATTAGTTTCGCTCACTCTCGAAATCAAGCATTTTACAGCAGGTTGGAGCAGCCTGTATCTCAGCACAGGAATAAGGTAGGGAAGAATTCTAAGGATCATTTTGACTGCCTCCAGAAGTTAGATCAGATGGCAAATTGGATTTGGTGCTAGGTCTTTCCCTTTAGGTTTTACCCCAACAATGTTTTCATTAGTTTCGCTCACTCTCGAAATCAAGCATTTTACAGCAGGTTGGAGCAGCCTGTATCTCAGCACAGGAATAAGGTAGGGAAGAATTCTAAGGATCATTTTGACTGCCTCCAGAAGTTAGATCAGATGGCAAATTGGATTTGGTGCTAGGTCTTTCCCTTTAGGTTTTACCCCAACAATGTTTTCATTAGTTTCGCTCACTCTCGAAATCAAGCATTTTACAGCAGGTTGGAGCAGCCTGTATCTCAGCACAGGAATAAGGTAGTGAAGAATTCTAAGGATCATTTTGACTGCCTCCAGAAGTTAGATCAGATGGCAAATTGGATTTGGTGCTAGGTCTTTCCCTTTAGGTTTTACCCCAACAATGTTTTCATTAGTTTCGCTCACTCTCGAAATCAAGCATTTTACAGCAGGTTGGAGCAGCCTGTATCTCAGCACAGGAATAAGGTAGGGAAGAATTCTAAGGATCATTTTGACTGCCTCCAGAAGTTAGATCAGATGGCAAATTGGATTTGGTGCTAGGTCTTTCCCTTTAGGTTTTACCCCAACAATGTTTTCATTAGTTTCGCTCACTCTCGAAATCAAGCATTTTACAGCAGGTTGGAGCAGCCTGTATCTCAGCACAGGAATAAGGTAGGGAAGAATTCTAAGGATCATTTTGACTGCCTCCAGAAGTTAGATCAGATGGCAAATTGGATTTGGTGCTAGGTCTTTCCCTTTAGGTTTTACCCCAACAATGTTTTCATTAGTTTCGCTCACTCTCGAAATCAAGCATTTTACAGCAGGTTGGAGCAGCCTGTATCTCAGCACAGGAATAAGGTAGGGAAGAATTCTAAGGATCATTTTGACTGCCTCCAGAAGTTAGATCAGATGGCAAATTGGATTTGGTGCTAGGTCTTTCCCTTTAGGTTTTACCCCAACAATGTTTTCATTAGTTTCGCTCACTCTCGAAATCAAGCATTTTACAGCAGGTTGGAGCAGCCTGTATCTCAGCACAGGAATAAGGTAGGGAAGAATTCTAAGGATCATTTTGACTGCCTCCAGAAGTTAGATCAGATGGCAAATTGGATTTGGTGCTAGGTCTTTCCCTTTAGGTTTTACCCCAACAATGTTTTCATTAGTTTCGCTCACTCTCGAAATCAAGCATTTTACAGCAGGTTGGAGCAGCCTGTATCTCAGCACAGGAATAAGGTAGGGAAGAATTCTAAGGATCATTTTGACTGCCTCCAGAAGTTAGATCAGATGGCAAATTGGATTTGGTGCTAGGTCTTTCCCTTTAGGTTTTACCCCAACAATGTTTTCATTAGTTTCGCTCACTCTCGAAATCAAGCATTTTACAGCAGGTTGGAGCAGCCTGTATCTCAGCACAGGAATAAGGTAGGGAAGAATTCTAAGGATCATTTTGACTGCCTCCAGAAGTTAGATCAGATGGCAAATTGGATTTGGTGCTAGGTCTTTCCCTTTAGGTTTTACCCCAACAATGTTTTCATTAGTTTCGCTCACTCTCGAAATCAAGCATTTTACAGCAGGTTGGAGCAGCCTGTATCTCAGCACAGGAATAAGGTAGGGAAGAATTCTAAGGATCATTTTGACTGCCTCCAGAAGTTAGATCAGATGGCAAATTGGATTTGGTGCTAGGTCTTTCCCTTTAGGTTTTACCCCAACAATGTTTTCATTAGTTTCGCTCACTCTCGAAATCAAGCATTTTACAGCAGGTTGGAGCAGCCTGTATCTCAGCACAGGAATAAGGTAGGGAAGAATTCTAAGGATCATTTTGACTGCCTCCAGAAGTTAGATCAGATGGCAAATTGGATTTGGTGCTAGGTCTTTCCCTTTAGGTTTTACCCCAACAATGTTTTCATTAGTTTCGCTCACTCTCGAAATCAAGCATTTTACAGCAGGTTGGAGCAGCCTGTATCTCAGCACAGGAATAAGGTAGGGAAGAATTCTAAGGATCATTTTGACTGCCTCCAGAAGTTAGATCAGATGGCAAATTGGATTTGGTGCTAGGTCTTTCCCTTTAGGTTTTACCCCAACAATGTTTTCATTAGTTTCGCTCACTCTCGAAATCAAGCATTTTACAGCAGGTTGGAGCAGCCTGTATCTCAGCACAGGAATAAGGTAGGGAAGAATTCTAAGGATCATTTTGACTGCCTCCAGAAGTTAGATCAGATGGCAAATTGGATTTGGTGCTAGGTCTTTCCCTTTAGGTTTTACCCCAACAATGTTTTCATTAGTTTCGCTCACTCTCGAAATCAAGCATTTTACAGCAGGTTGGAGCAGCCTGTATCTCAGCACAGGAATAAGGTAGGGAAGAATTCAAATACTCATTTTGACTGCCTCCAGAAGTTAGATCAGATGGCAAATTGGATTTGGTGCTAGGTCTTTCCCTTTAGGTTTTACCCCAACAATGTTTTCATTAGTTTCGCTCACTCTCGAAATCAAGCATTTTACAGCAGGTTGGAGCAGCCTGTATCTCAGCACAGGAATAAGGTAGGGAAGAATTCTAAGGATCATTTTGACTGCCTCCAGAAGTTAGATCAGATGGCAAATTGGATTTGGTGCTAGGTCTTTCCCTTTAGGTTTTACCCCAACAATGTTTTCATTAGTTTCGCTCACTCTCGAAATCAAGCATTTTACAGCAGGTTGGAGCAGCCTGTATCTCAGCACAGGAATAAGGTAGGGAAGAATTCAAATACTCATTTTGACTGCCTCCAGAAGTTAGATCAGATGGCAAATTGGATTTGGTGCTAGGTCTTTCCCTTTAGGTTTTACCCCAACAATGTTTTCATTAGTTTCGCTCACTCTCAAAATCAAGCATTTTACAGCAGGTTGGAGCAGCCTGTATCTCAGCACAGGAATAAGGTAGGGAAGAATTCTAAGGATCATTTTGACTGCCTCCAGAAGTTAGATCAGATGGCAAATTGGATTTGGTGCTAGGTCTTTCCCTTTAGGTTTTACCCCAACAATGTTTTCATTAGTTTCGCTCACTCTCGAAATCAAGCATTTTACAGCAGGTTGGAGCAGCCTGTATCTCAGCACAGGAATAAGGTAGGGAAGAATTCTAAGGATCATTTTGACTGCCTCCAGAAGTTAGATCAGATGGCAAATTGGATTTGGTGCTAGGTCTTTCCCTTTAGGTTTTACCCCAACAATGTTTTCATTAGTTTTGCTCACTCTCAAAATCAAGCATTTTACAGCAGGTTTGAGCAGCCTGTATCTCAGCACAGGAATAAGGTAGGGAAGAATTCTAAGGATCATTTTGACTGCCTCCAGAAGTTAGATCAGATGGCAAATTGGATTTGGTGCTAGGTCTTTCCCTTTAGGTTTTACCCCAACAATGTTTTCGTTAGTTTCGCTCACTCTCGAAATCAAGCATTTTACAGCAGGTTGGAGCAGCCTGTATCTCAGCACAGGAATAAGGTAGGGAAGAATTCTAAGGATCATTTTGACTGCCTCCAGAAGTTAGATCAGATGGCAAATTGGATTTGGTGCTAGGTCTTTCCCTTTAGGTTTTACCCCAACAATGTTTTCATTAGTTTCGCTCACTCTCGAAATCAAGCATTTTACAGCAGGTTGGAGCAGCCTGTATCTCAGCACAGGAATAAGGTAGGGAAGAATTCAAATACTCATTTTGACTGCCTCCAGAAGTTAGATCAGATGGCAAATTGGATTTGGTGCTAGGTCTTTCCCTTTAGGTTTTACCCCAACAATGTTTTCATTAGTTTCGCTCACTCTCGAAATCAAGCATTTTACAGCAGGTTGGAGCAGCCTGTATCTCAGCACAGGAATAAGGTAGGGAAGAATTCTAAGGATCATTTTGACTGCCTCCAGAAGTTAGATCAGATGGCAAATTGGATTTGGTGCTAGGTCTTTCCCTTTAGGTTTTACCCCAACAATGTTTTCATTAGTTTCGCTCACTCTCGAAATCAAGCATTTTACAGCAGGTTGGAGCAGCCTGTATCTCAGCACAGGAATAAGGTAGGGAAGAATTCTAAGGATCATTTTGACTGCCTCCAGAAGTTAGATCAGATGGCAAATTGGATTTGGTGCTAGGTCTTTCCCTTTAGGTTTTACCCCAACAATGTTTTCATTAGTTTCGCTCACTCTCGAAATCAAGCATTTTACAGCAGGTTGGAGCAGCCTGTATCTCAGCACAGGAATAAGGTAGGGAAGAATTCTAAGGATCATTTTGACTGCCTCCAGAAGTTAGATCAGATGGCAAATTGGATTTGGTGCTAGGTCTTTCCCTTTAGGTTTTACCCCAACAATGTTTTCATTAGTTTCGCTCACTCTCGAAATCAAGCATTTTACAGCAGGTTGGAGCAGCCTGTATCTCAGCACAGGAATAAGGTAGGGAAGAATTCTAAGGATCATTTTGACTGCCTCCAGAAGTTAGATCAGATGGCAAATTGGATTTGGTGCTAGGTCTTTCCCTTTAGGTTTTACCCCAACAATGTTTTCATTAGTTTCGCTCACTCTCGAAATCAAGCATTTTACAGCAGGTTGGAGCAGCCTGTATCTCAGCACAGGAATAAGGTAGGGAAGAATTCTAAGGATCATTTTGACTGCCTCCAGAAGTTAGATCAGATGGCAAATTGGATTTGGTGCTAGGTCTTTCCCTTTAGGTTTTACCCCAACAATGTTTTCATTAGTTTCGCTCACTCTCGAAATCAAGCATTTTACAGCAGGTTGGAGCAGCCTGTATCTCAGCACAGGAATAAGGTAGGGAAGAATTCTAAGGATCATTTTGACTGCCTCCAGAAGTTAGATCAGATGGCAAATTGGATTTGGTGCTAGGTCTTTCCCTTTAGGTTTTACCCCAACAATGTTTTCATTAGTTTCGCTCACTCTCGAAATCAAGCATTTTACAGCAGGTTGGAGCAGCCTGTATCTCAGCACAGGAATAAGGTAGGGAAGAATTCTAAGGATCATTTTGACTGCCTCCAGAAGTTAGATCAGATGGCAAATTGGATTTGGTGCTAGGTCTTTCCCTTTAGGTTTTACCCCAACAATGTTTTCATTAGTTTCGCTCACTCTCGAAATCAAGCATTTTACAGCAGGTTGGAGCAGCCTGTATCTCAGCACAGGAATAAGGTAGGGAAGAATTCTAAGGATCATTTTGACTGCCTCCAGAAGTTAGATCAGATGGCAAATTGGATTTGGTGCTAGGTCTTTCCCTTTAGGTTTTACCCCAACAATGTTTTCATTAGTTTCGCTCACTCTCGAAATCAAGCATTTTACAGCAGGTTGGAGCAGCCTGTATCTCAGCACAGGAATAAGGTAGGGAAGAATTCTAAGGATCATTTTGACTGCCTCCAGAAGTTAGATCAGATGGCAAATTGGATTTGGTGCTAGGTCTTTCCCTTTAGGTTTTACCCCAACAATGTTTTCATTAGTTTCGCTCACTCTCGAAATCAAGCATTTTACAGCAGGTTGGAGCAGCCTGTATCTCAGCACAGGAATAAGGTAGGGAAGAATTCTAAGGATCATTTTGACTGCCTCCAGAAGTTAGATCAGATGGCAAATTGGATTTGGTGCTAGGTCTTTCCCTTTAGGTTTTACCCCAACAATGTTTTCATTAGTTTCGCTCACTCTCGAAATCAAGCATTTTACAGCAGGTTGGAGCAGCCTGTATCTCAGCACAGGAATAAGGTAGGGAAGAATTCTAAGGATCATTTTGACTGCCTCCAGAAGTTAGATCAGATGGCAAATTGGATTTGGTGCTAGGTCTTTCCCTTTAGGTTTTACCCCAACAATGTTTTCATTAGTTTCGCTCACTCTCGAAATCAAGCATTTTACAGCAGGTTGGAGCAGCCTGTATCTCAGCACAGGAATAAGGTAGGGAAGAATTCTAAGGATCATTTTGACTGCCTCCAGAAGTTAGATCAGATGGCAAATTGGATTTGGTGCTAGGTCTTTCCCTTTAGGTTTTACCCCAACAATGTTTTCATTAGTTTCGCTCACTCTCGAAATCAAGCATTTTACAGCAGGTTGGAGCAGCCTGTATCTCAGCACAGGAATAAGGTAGGGAAGAATTCTAAGGATCATTTTGACTGCCTCCAGAAGTTAGATCAGATGGCAAATTGGATTTGGTGCTAGGTCTTTCCCTTTAGGTTTTACCCCAACAATGTTTTCATTAGTTTCGCTCACTCTCGAAATCAAGCATTTTACAGCAGGTTGGAGCAGCCTGTATCTCAGCACAGGAATAAGGTAGGGAAGAATTCTAAGGATCATTTTGACTGCCTCCAGAAGTTAGATCAGATGGCAAATTGGATTTGGTGCTAGGTCTTTCCCTTTAGGTTTTACCCCAACAATGTTTTCATTAGTTTCGCTCACTCTCGAAATCAAGCATTTTACAGCAGGTTGGAGCAGCCTGTATCTCAGCACAGGAATAAGGTAGGGAAGAATTCTAAGGATCATTTTGACTGCCTCCAGAAGTTAGATCAGATGGCAAATTGGATTTGGTGCTAGGTCTTTCCCTTTAGGTTTTACCCCAACAATGTTTTCATTAGTTTTGCTCACTCTCAAAATCAAGCATTTTACAGCAGGTTTGAGCAGCCTGTATCTCAGCACAGGAATAAGGTAGGGAAGAATTCTAAGGATCATTTTGACTGCCTCCAGAAGTTAGATCAGATGGCAAATTGGATTTGGTGCTAGGTCTTTCCCTTTAGGTTTTACCCCAACAATGTTTTCATTAGTTTCGCTCACTCTCGAAATCAAGCATTTTACAGCAGGTTGGAGCAGCCTGTATCTCAGCACAGGAATAAGGTAGGGAAGAATTCTAAGGATCATTTTGACTGCCTCCAGAAGTTAGATCAGATGGCAAATTGGATTTGGTGCTAGGTCTTTCCCTTTAGGTTTTACCCCAACAATGTTTTCATTAGTTTCGCTCACTCTCGAAATCAAGCATTTTACAGCAGGTTGGAGCAGCCTGTATCTCAGCACAGGAATAAGGTAGGGAAGAATTCTAAGGATCATTTTGACTGCCTCCAGAAGTTAGATCAGATGGCAAATTGGATTTGGTGCTAGGTCTTTCCCTTTAGGTTTTACCCCAACAATGTTTTCATTAGTTTCGCTCACTCTCGAAATCAAGCATTTTACAGCAGGTTGGAGCAGCCTGTATCTCAGCACAGGAATAAGGTAGGGAAGAATTCAAATACTCATTTTGACTGCCTCCAGAAGTTAGATCAGATGGCAAATTGGATTTGGTGCTAGGTCTTTCCCTTTAGGTTTTACCCCAACAATGTTTTCATTAGTTTCGCTCACTCTCGAAATCAAGCATTTTACAGCAGGTTGGAGCAGCCTGTATCTCAGCACAGGAATAAGGTAGGGAAGAATTCTAAGGATCATTTTGACTGCCTCCAGAAGTTAGATCAGATGGCAAATTGGATTTGGTGCTAGGTCTTTCCCTTTAGGTTTTACCCCAACAATGTTTTCATTAGTTTCGCTCACTCTCGAAATCAAGCATTTTACAGCAGGTTGGAGCAGCCTGTATCTCAGCACAGGAATAAGGTAGGGAAGAATTCTAAGGATCATTTTGACTGCCTCCAGAAGTTAGATCAGATGGCAAATTGGATTTGGTGCTAGGTCTTTCCCTTTAGGTTTTACCCCAACAATGTTTTCATTAGTTTCGCTCACTCTCGAAATCAAGCATTTTACAGCAGGTTGGAGCAGCCTGTATCTCAGCACAGGAATAAGGTAGGGAAGAATTCTAAGGATCATTTTGACTGCCTCCAGAAGTTAGATCAGATGGCAAATTGGATTTGGTGCTAGGTCTTTCCCTTTAGGTTTTACCCCAACAATGTTTTCATTAGTTTCGCTCACTCTCGAAATCAAGCATTTTACAGCAGGTTGGAGCAGCCTGTATCTCAGCACAGGAATAAGGTAGGGAAGAATTCTAAGGATCATTTTGACTGCCTCCAGAAGTTAGATCAGATGGCAAATTGGATTTGGTGCTAGGTCTTTCCCTTTAGGTTTTACCCCAACAATGTTTTCATTAGTTTCGCTCACTCTCGAAATCAAGCATTTTACAGCAGGTTGGAGCAGCCTGTATCTCAGCACAGGAATAAGGTAGGGAAGAATTCTAAGGATCATTTTGACTGCCTCCAGAAGTTAGATCAGATGGCAAATTGGATTTGGTGCTAGGTCTTTCCCTTTAGGTTTTACCCCAACAATGTTTTCATTAGTTTCTCACTCTCGAAATCAAGCATTTTACAGCAGGTTGGAGCAGCCTGTATCTCAGCACAGGAATAAGGTAGGGAAGAATTCAAATACTCATTTTGACTGCCTCCAGAAGTTAGATCAGATGGCAAATTGGATTTGGTGCTAGGTCTTTCCCTTTAGGTTTTACCCCAACAATGTTTTCATTAGTTTCGCTCACTCTCGAAATCAAGCATTTTACAGCAGGTTGGAGCAGCCTGTATCTCAGCACAGGAATAAGGTAGGGAAGAATTCAAATACTCATTTTGACTGCCTGCAGAATTTAGATCAGATGGCAAATTGGATTTGGTGCTAGGTCTTTCCCTTTAGGTTTTACCCCAACAATGTTTTCATTAGTTTCGCTCACTCTCGAAATCAAGCATTTTACAGCAGGTTGGAGCAGCCTGTATCTCAGCACAGGAATAAGGTAGGGAAGAATTCAAATACTCATTTTGACTGCCTCCAGAAGTTAGATCAGATGGCAAATTGGATTTGGTGCTAGGTCTTTCCCTTTAGGTTTTACCCCAACAATGTTTTCATTAGTTTCGCTCACTCTTGAAATCAAGCATTTTACAGCAGGTTGGAGCAGTCTGTATCTCAGCACAGGAATAAGGTAGGGAAGAATTCTAAGGATCATTTTGACTGCCTCCAGAAGTTAGATCAGATGGCAAATTGGATTTGGTGCTAGGTCTTTCCCTTTAGGTTTTACCCCAACAATGTTTTCATTAGTTTCGCTCACTCTCGAAATCAAGCATTTTACAGCAGGTTGGAGCAGCCTGTATCTCAGCACAGGAATAAGGTAGGGAAGAATTCAAATACTCATTTTGACTGCCTCCAGAAGTTAGATCAGATGGCAAATTGGATTTGGTGCTAGGTCTTTCCCTTTAGGTTTTACCCCAACAATGTTTTCATTAGTTTCGCTCACTCTCGAAATCAAGCATTTTACAGCAGGTTGGAGCAGCCTGTATCTCAGCACAGGAATAAGGTAGGGAAGAATTCTAAGGATCATTTTGACTGCCTCCAGAAGTTAGATCAGATGGCAAATTGGATTTGGTGCTAGGTCTTTCCCTTTAGGTTTTACCCCAACAATGTTTTCATTAGTTTCGCTCACTCTCGAAATCAAGCATTTTACAGCAGGTTGGAGCAGCCTGTATCTCAGCACAGGAATAAGGTAGGGAAGAATTCTAAGGATCATTTTGACTGCCTCCAGAAGTTAGATCAGATGGCAAATTGGATTTGGTGCTAGGTCTTTCCCTTTAGGTTTTACCCCAACAATGTTTTCATTAGTTTCGCTCACTCTCGAAATCAAGCATTTTACAGCAGGTTGGAGCAGCCTGTATCTCAGCACAGGAATAAGGTAGGGAAGAATTCAAATACTCATTTTGACTGCCTCCAGAAGTTAGATCAGATGGCAAATTGGATTTGGTGCTAGGTCTTTCCCTTTAGGTTTTACCCCAACAATGTTTTCATTAGTTTCGCTCACTCTCGAAATCAAGCATTTTACAGCAGGTTGGAGCAGCCTGTATCTCAGCACAGGAATAAGGTAGGGAAGAATTCAAAGGATCATTTTGACTGCCTCCAGAAGTTAGATCAGATGGCAAATTGGATTTGGTGCTAGGTCTTTCCCTTTAGGTTTTACCCCAACAATGTTTTCATTAGTTTCGCTCACTCTCGAAATCAAGCATTTTACAGCAGGTTGGAGCAGCCTGTATCTCAGCACAGGAATAAGGTAGGGAAGAATTCTAAGGATCATTTTGACTGCCTCCAGAAGTTAGATCAGATGGCAAATTGGATTTGGTGCTAGGTCTTTCCCTTTAGGTTTTACCCCAACAATGTTTTCATTAGTTTTGCTCACTCTCAAAATCAAGCATTTTACAGCAGGTTTGAGCAGCCTGTATCTCAGCACAGGAATAAGGTAGGGAAGAATTCTAAGGATCATTTTGACTGCCTCCAGAAGTTAGATCAGATGGCAAATTGGATTTGGTGCTAGGTCTTTCCCTTTAGGTTTTACCCCAACAATGTTTTCATTAGTTTCGCTCACTCTCGAAATCAAGCATTTTACAGCAGGTTGGAGCAGCCTGTATCTCAGCACAGGAATAAGGTAGGGAAGAATTCTAAGGATCATTTTGACTGCCTCCAGAAGTTAGATCAGATGGCAAATTGGATTTGGTGCTAGGTCTTTCCCTTTAGGTTTTACCCCAACAATGTTTTCATTAGTTTCGCTCACTCTCGAAATCAAGCATTTTACAGCAGGTTGGAGCAGCCTGTATCTCAGCACAGGAATAAGGTAGGGAAGAATTCTAAGGATCATTTTGACTGCCTCCAGAAGTTAGATCAGATGGCAAATTGGATTTGGTGCTAGGTCTTTCCCTTTAGGTTTTACCCCAACAATGTTTTCATTAGTTTCGCTCACTCTCGAAATCAAGCATTTTACAGCAGGTTGGAGCAGCCTGTATCTCAGCACAGGAATAAGGTAGGGAAGAATTCAAATACTCATTTTGACTGCCTCCAGAAGTTAGATCAGATGGCAAATTGGATTTGGTGCTAGGTCTTTCCCTTTAGGTTTTACCCCAACAATGTTTTCATTAGTTTCGCTCACTCTCGAAATCAAGCATTTTACAGCAGGTTGGAGCAGCCTGTATCTCAGCACAGGAATAAGGTAGGGAAGAATTCTAAGGATCATTTTGACTGCCTCCAGAAGTTAGATCAGATGGCAAATTGGATTTGGTGCTAGGTCTTTCCCTTTAGGTTTTACCCCAACAATGTTTTCATTAGTTTCGCTCACTCTCGAAATCAAGCATTTTACAGCAGGTTGGAGCAGCCTGTATCTCAGCACAGGAATAAGGTAGGGAAGAATTCTAAGGATCATTTTGACTGCCTCCAGAAGTTAGATCAGATGGCAAATTGGATTTGGTGCTAGGTCTTTCCCTTTAGGTTTTACCCCAACAATGTTTTCATTAGTTTCGCTCACTCTCGAAATCAAGCATTTTACAGCAGGTTGGAGCAGCCTGTATCTCAGCACAGGAATAAGGTAGGGAAGAATTCTAAGGATCATTTTGACTGCCTCCAGAAGTTAGATCAGATGGCAAATTGGATTTGGTGCTAGGTCTTTCCCTTTAGGTTTTACCCCAACAATGTTTTCATTAGTTTCGCTCACTCTCGAAATCAAGCATTTTACAGCAGGTTGGAGCAGCCTGTATCTCAGCACAGGAATAAGGTAGGGAAGAATTCTAAGGATCATTTTGACTGCCTCCAGAAGTTAGATCAGATGGCAAATTGGATTTGGTGCTAGGTCTTTCCCTTTAGGTTTTACCCCAACAATGTTTTCATTAGTTTCGCTCACTCTCGAAATCAAGCATTTTACAGCAGGTTGGAGCAGCCTGTATCTCAGCACAGGAATAAGGTAGGGAAGAATTCTAAGGATCATTTTGACTGCCTCCAGAAGTTAGATCAGATGGCAAATTGGATTTGGTGCTAGGTCTTTCCCTTTAGGTTTTACCCCAACAATGTTTTCATTAGTTTCTCACTCTCGAAATCAAGCATTTTACAGCAGGTTGGAGCAGCCTGTATCTCAGCACAGGAATAAGGTAGGGAAGAATTCAAATACTCATTTTGACTGCCTCCAGAAGTTAGATCAGATGGCAAATTGGATTTGGTGCTAGGTCTTTCCCTTTAGGTTTTACCCCAACAATGTTTTCATTAGTTTCGCTCACTCTCGAAATCAAGCATTTTACAGCAGGTTGGAGCAGCCTGTATCTCAGCACAGGAATAAGGTAGGGAAGAATTCAAATACTCATTTTGACTGCCTGCAGAATTTAGATCAGATGGCAAATTGGATTTGGTGCTAGGTCTTTCCCTTTAGGTTTTACCCCAACAATGTTTTCATTAGTTTCGCTCACTCTCGAAATCAAGCATTTTACAGCAGGTTGGAGCAGCCTGTATCTCAGCACAGGAATAAGGTAGGGAAGAATTCAAATACTCATTTTGACTGCCTCCAGAAGTTAGATCAGATGGCAAATTGGATTTGGTGCTAGGTCTTTCCCTTTAGGTTTTACCCCAACAATGTTTTCATTAGTTTCGCTCACTCTTGAAATCAAGCATTTTACAGCAGGTTGGAGCAGTCTGTATCTCAGCACAGGAATAAGGTAGGGAAGAATTCTAAGGATCATTTTGACTGCCTCCAGAAGTTAGATCAGATGGCAAATTGGATTTGGTGCTAGGTCTTTCCCTTTAGGTTTTACCCCAACAATGTTTTCATTAGTTTCGCTCACTCTCGAAATCAAGCATTTTACAGCAGGTTGGAGCAGCCTGTATCTCAGCACAGGAATAAGGTAGGGAAGAATTCAAATACTCATTTTGACTGCCTCCAGAAGTTAGATCAGATGGCAAATTGGATTTGGTGCTAGGTCTTTCCCTTTAGGTTTTACCCCAACAATGTTTTCATTAGTTTCGCTCACTCTCGAAATCAAGCATTTTACAGCAGGTTGGAGCAGCCTGTATCTCAGCACAGGAATAAGGTAGGGAAGAATTCTAAGGATCATTTTGACTGCCTCCAGAAGTTAGATCAGATGGCAAATTGGATTTGGTGCTAGGTCTTTCCCTTTAGGTTTTACCCCAACAATGTTTTCATTAGTTTCGCTCACTCTCGAAATCAAGCATTTTACAGCAGGTTGGAGCAGCCTGTATCTCAGCACAGGAATAAGGTAGGGAAGAATTCTAAGGATCATTTTGACTGCCTCCAGAAGTTAGATCAGATGGCAAATTGGATTTGGTGCTAGGTCTTTCCCTTTAGGTTTTACCCCAACAATGTTTTCATTAGTTTCGCTCACTCTCGAAATCAAGCATTTTACAGCAGGTTGGAGCAGCCTGTATCTCAGCACAGGAATAAGGTAGGGAAGAATTCTAAGGATCATTTTGACTGCCTCCAGAAGTTAGATCAGATGGCAAATTGGATTTGGTGCTAGGTCTTTCCCTTTAGGTTTTACCCCAACAATGTTTTCATTAGTTTCGCTCACTCTCGAAATCAAGCATTTTACAGCAGGTTGGAGCAGCCTGTATCTCAGCACAGGAATAAGGTAGGGAAGAATTCTAAGGATCATTTTGACTGCCTCCAGAAGTTAGATCAGATGGCAAATTGGATTTGGTGCTAGGTCTTTCCCTTTAGGTTTTACCCCAACAATGTTTTCATTAGTTTCGCTCACTCTCGAAATCAAGCATTTTACAGCAGGTTGGAGCAGCCTGTATCTCAGCACAGGAATAAGGTAGGGAAGAATTCTAAGGATCATTTTGACTGCCTCCAGAAGTTAGATCAGATGGCAAATTGGATTTGGTGCTAGGTCTTTCCCTTTAGGTTTTACCCCAACAATGTTTTCATTAGTTTCGCTCACTCTCGAAATCAAGCATTTTACAGCAGGTTGGAGCAGCCTGTATCTCAGCACAGGAATAAGGTAGGGAAGAATTCTAAGGATCATTTTGACTGCCTCCAGAAGTTAGATCAGATGGCAAATTGGATTTGGTGCTAGGTCTTTCCCTTTAGGTTTTACCCCAACAATGTTTTCATTAGTTTCGCTCACTCTCAAAATCAAGCATTTTACAGCAGGTTGGAGCAGCCTGTATCTCAGCACAGGAATAAGGTAGGGAAGAATTCAAATACTCATTTTGACTGCCTGCAGAAGTTAGATCAGATGGCAAATTGGATTTGGTGCTAGGTCTTTCCCTTTAGGTTTTACCCCAACAATGTTTTCATTAGTTTCGCTCACTCTCGAAATCAAGCATTTTACAGCAGGTTGGAGCAGCCTGTATCTCAGCACAGGAATAAGGTAGGGAAGAATTCTAAGGATCATTTTGACTGCCTCCAGAAGTTAGATCAGATGGCAAATTGGATTTGGTGCTAGGTCTTTCCCTTTAGGTTTTACCCCAACAATGTTTTCATTAGTTTCGCTCACTCTCGAAATCAAGCATTTTACAGCAGGTTGGAGCAGCCTGTATCTCAGCACAGGAATAAGGTAGGGAAGAATTCAAATACTCATTTTGACTGCCTCCAGAAGTTAGATCAGATGGCAAATTGGATTTGGTGCTAGGTCTTTCCCTTTAGGTTTTACCCCAACAATGTTTTCATTAGTTTCGCTCACTCTCGAAATCAAGCATTTTACAGCAGGTTGGAGCAGCCTGTATCTCAGCACAGGAATAAGGTAGGGAAGAATTCTAAGGATCATTTTGACTGCCTCCAGAAGTTAGATCAGATGGCAAATTGGATTTGGTGCTAGGTCTTTCCCTTTAGGTTTTACCCCAACAATGTTTTCATTAGTTTCGCTCACTCTCGAAATCAAGCATTTTACAGCAGGTTGGAGCAGCCTGTATCTCAGCACAGGAATAAGGTAGGGAAGAATTCTAAGGATCATTTTGACTGCCTCCAGAAGTTAGATCAGATGGCAAATTGGATTTGGTGCTAGGTCTTTCCCTTTAGGTTTTACCCCAACAATGTTTTCATTAGTTTCGCTCACTCTCGAAATCAAGCATTTTACAGCAGGTTGGAGCAGCCTGTATCTCAGCACAGGAATAAGGTAGGGAAGAATTCTAAGGATCATTTTGACTGCCTCCAGAAGTTAGATCAGATGGCAAATTGGATTTGGTGCTAGGTCTTTCCCTTTAGGTTTTACCCCAACAATGTTTTCATTAGTTTCGCTCACTCTCGAAATCAAGCATTTTACAGCAGGTTGGAGCAGCCTGTATCTCAGCACAGGAATAAGGTAGGGAAGAATTCTAAGGATCATTTTGACTGCCTCCAGAAGTTAGATCAGATGGCAAATTGGATTTGGTGCTAGGTCTTTCCCTTTAGGTTTTACCCCAACAATGTTTTCATTAGTTTCTCACTCTCGAAATCAAGCATTTTACAGCAGGTTGGAGCAGCCTGTATCTCAGCACAGGAATAAGGTAGGGAAGAATTCAAATACTCATTTTGACTGCCTCCAGAAGTTAGATCAGATGGCAAATTGGATTTGGTGCTAGGTCTTTCCCTTTAGGTTTTACCCCAACAATGTTTTCATTAGTTTCGCTCACTCTCGAAATCAAGCATTTTACAGCAGGTTGGAGCAGCCTGTATCTCAGCACAGGAATAAGGTAGGGAAGAATTCAAATACTCATTTTGACTGCCTGCAGAAGTTAGATCAGATGGCAAATTGGATTTGGTGCTAGGTCTTTCCCTTTAGGTTTTACCCCAACAATGTTTTCATTAGTTTCGCTCACTCTCGAAATCAAGCATTTTACAGCAGGTTGGAGCAGCCTGTATCTCAGCACAGGAATAAGGTAGGGAAGAATTCAAATACTCATTTTGACTGCCTCCAGAAGTTAGATCAGATGGCAAATTGGATTTGGTGCTAGGTCTTTCCCTTTAGGTTTTACCCCAACAATGTTTTCATTAGTTTCGCTCACTCTTGAAATCAAGCATTTTACAGCAGGTTGGAGCAGTCTGTATCTCAGCACAGGAATAAGGTAGGGAAGAATTCTAAGGATCATTTTGACTGCCTCCAGAAGTTAGATCAGATGGCAAATTGGATTTGGTGCTAGGTCTTTCCCTTTAGGTTTTACCCCAACAATGTTTTCATTAGTTTCGCTCACTCTCGAAATCAAGCATTTTACAGCAGGTTGGAGCAGCCTGTATCTCAGCACAGGAATAAGGTAGGGAAGAATTCTAAGGATCATTTTGACTGCCTCCAGAAGTTAGATCAGATGGCAAATTGGATTTGGTGCTAGGTCTTTCCCTTTAGGTTTTACCCCAACAATGTTTTCATTAGTTTCGCTCACTCTCGAAATCAAGCATTTTACAGCAGGTTGGAGCAGCCTGTATCTCAGCACAGGAATAAGGTAGGGAAGAATTCTAAGGATCATTTTGACTGCCTCCAGAAGTTAGATCAGATGGCAAATTGGATTTGGTGCTAGGTCTTTCCCTTTAGGTTTTACCCCAACAATGTTTTCATTAGTTTCGCTCACTCTCGAAATCAAGCATTTTACAGCAGGTTGGAGCAGCCTGTATCTCAGCACAGGAATAAGGTAGGGAAGAATTCAAATACTCATTTTGACTGCCTCCAGAAGTTAGATCAGATGGCAAATTGGATTTGGTGCTAGGTCTTTCCCTTTAGGTTTTACCCCAACAATGTTTTCATTAGTTTCGCTCACTCTCAAAATCAAGCATTTTACAGCAGGTTGGAGCAGCCTGTATCTCAGCACAGGAATAAGGTAGGGAAGAATTCAAATACTCATTTTGACTGCCTGCAGAAGTTAGATCAGATGGCAAATTGGATTTGGTGCTAGGTCTTTCCCTTTAGGTTTTACCCCAACAATGTTTTCATTAGTTTCGCTCACTCTCGAAATCAAGCATTTTACAGCAGGTTGGAGCAGCCTGTATCTCAGCACAGGAATAAGGTAGGGAAGAATTCTAAGGATCATTTTGACTGCCTCCAGAAGTTAGATCAGATGGCAAATTGGATTTGGTGCTAGGTCTTTCCCTTTAGGTTTTACCCCAACAATGTTTTCATTAGTTTCGCTCACTCTCGAAATCAAGCATTTTACAGCAGGTTGGAGCAGCCTGTATCTCAGCACAGGAATAAGGTAGGGAAGAATTCAAATACTCATTTTGACTGCCTGCAGAAGTTAGATCAGATGGCAAATTGGATTTGGTGCTAGGTCTTTCCCTTTAGGTTTTACCCCAACAATGTTTTCATTAGTTTCGCTCACTCTCGAAATCAAGCATTTTACAGCAGGTTGGAGCAGCCTGTATCTCAGCACAGGAATAAGGTAGGGAAGAATTCTAAGGATCATTTTGACTGCCTCCAGAAGTTAGATCAGATGGCAAATTGGATTTGGTGCTAGGTCTTTCCCTTTAGGTTTTACCCCAACAATGTTTTCATTAGTTTCGCTCACTCTCGAAATCAAGCATTTTACAGCAGGTTGGAGCAGCCTGTATCTCAGCACAGGAATAAGGTAGGGAAGAATTCAAATACTCATTTTGACTGCCTGCAGAAGTTAGATCAGATGGCAAATTGGATTTGGTGCTAGGTCTTTCCCTTTAGGTTTTACCCCAACAATGTTTTCATTAGTTTCGCTCACTCTTGAAATCAAGCATTTTACAGCAGGTTGGAGCAGCCTGTATCTCAGCACAGGAATAAGGTAGGGAAGAATTCTAAGGATCATTTTGACTGCCTCCAGAAGTTAGATCAGATGGCAAATTGGATTTGGTGCTAGGTCTTTCCCTTTAGGTTTTACCCCAACAATGTTTTCATTAGTTTCGCTCACTCTCGAAATCAAGCATTTTACAGCAGGTTGGAGCAGCCTGTATCTCAGCACAGGAATAAGGTAGGGAAGAATTCTAAGGATCATTTTGACTGCCTCCAGAAGTTAGATCAGATGGCAAATTGGATTTGGTGCTAGGTCTTTCCCTTTAGGTTTTACCCCAACAATGTTTTCATTAGTTTCGCTCACTCTCGAAATCAAGCATTTTACAGCAGGTTGGAGCAGCCTGTATCTCAGCACAGGAATAAGGTAGGGAAGAATTCTAAGGATCATTTTGACTGCCTCCAGAAGTTAGATCAGATGGCAAATTGGATTTGGTGCTAGGTCTTTCCCTTTAGGTTTTACCCCAACAATGTTTTCATTAGTTTCGCTCACTCTCGAAATCAAGCATTTTACAGCAGGTTGGAGCAGCCTGTATCTCAGCACAGGAATAAGGTAGGGAAGAATTCTAAGGATCATTTTGACTGCCTCCAGAAGTTAGATCAGATGGCAAATTGGATTTGGTGCTAGGTCTTTCCCTTTAGGTTTTACCCCAACAATGTTTTCATTAGTTTCGCTCACTCTCGAAATCAAGCATTTTACAGCAGGTTGGAGCAGCCTGTATCTCAGCACAGGAATAAGGTAGGGAAGAATTCTAAGGATCATTTTGACTGCCTCCAGAAGTTAGATCAGATGGCAAATTGGATTTGGTGCTAGGTCTTTCCCTTTAGGTTTTACCCCAACAATGTTTTCATTAGTTTCGCTCACTCTCGAAATCAAGCATTTTACAGCAGGTTGGAGCAGCCTGTATCTCAGCACAGGAATAAGGTAGGGAAGAATTCTAAGGATCATTTTGACTGCCTCCAGAAGTTTAGATCAGATGGCAAATTGGATTTGGTGCTAGGTCTTTCCCTTTAGGTTTTACCCCAAACAATGTTTTCATTAGTTTCGCTCACTCTCGAAATCAAGCATTTTACAGCAGGTTGGAGCAGCCTGTATCTCAGCACAGGAATAAGGTAGGGAAGAATTCTAAGGATCATTTTGACTGCCTCCAGAAGTTAGATCAGATGGCAAATTGGATTTGGTGCTAGGTCTTTCCCTTTAGGTTTTACCCCAACAATGTTTTCATTAGTTTCGCTCACTCTCGAAATCAAGCATTTTACAGCAGGTTGGAGCAGCCTGTATCTCAGCACAGGAATAAGGTAGGGAAGAATTCTAAGGATCATTTTGACTGCCTCCAGAAGTTAGATCAGATGGCAAATTGGATTTGGTGCTAGGGCTTTCCCTTTAGGTTTTACCCCAACAATGTTTTCATTAGTTTCGCTCACTCTCAAAATCAAGCATTTTACAGCAGGTTGGAGCAGCCTGTATCTCAGCACAGGAATAAGGTAGGGAAGAATTCTAAGGGATCATTTTGACTGCCTCCAGAAGTTAGATCAGATGGCAAATTGGATTTGGTGCTAGGTCTTTCCCTTTAGGTTTTACCCCAACAATGTTTTCATTAGTTTCGCTCACTCTCGAAATCAAGCATTTTACAGCAGGTTGGAGCAGCCTGTATCTCAGCACAGGAATAAGGTAGGGAAGAATTCTAAGGATCATTTTTGACTGCCTCCAGAAGTTAGATCAGATGGCAAATTGGATTTGGTGCTAGGTCTTTCCCTTTAGGTTTTACCCCAACAATGTTTTCATTAGTTTCGCTCACTCTCGAAATCAAGCATTTTACAGCAGGTTGGAGCAGCCTGTATCTCAGCACAGGAATAAGGTAGGGAAGAATTCTAAGGATCATTTTGACTGCCTCCAGAAGTTAGATCAGATGGCAAATTGGATTTGGTGCTAGGTCTTTCCCTTTAGGTTTTACCCCAACAATGTTTTCATTAGTTTCGCTCACTCTCGAAATCAAGCATTTTACAGCAGGTTGGAGCAGCCTGTATCTCAGCACAGGAATAAGGTAGGGAAGAATTCTAAGGATCATTTTGACTGCCTCCAGAAGTTAGATCAGATGGCAAATTGGATTTGGTGCTAGGTCTTTCCCTTTAGGTTTTACCCCAACAATGTTTTCATTAGTTTCGCTCACTCTCGAAATCAAGCATTTTACAGCAGGTTGGAGCAGCCTGTATCTCAGCACAGGAATAAGGTAGGGAAGAATTCTAAGGATCATTTTGACTGCCTCCAGAAGTTAGATCAGATGGCAAATTGGATTTGGTGCTAGGTCTTTCCCTTTAGGTTTTACCCCAACAATGTTTTCATTAGTTTCGCTCACTCTCGAAATCAAGCATTTTACAGCAGGTTGGAGCAGCCCTGTATCTCAGCACAGGAATAAGGTAGGGAAGAATTCTAAGGATCATTTTGACTGCCTCCAGAAGTTAGATCAGATGGCAAATTGGATTTGGTGCTAGGGCTTTCCCTTTAGGTTTTACACCCAACAATGTTTTCATTAGTTTCGCTCACTCTCGAAATCAAGCATTTTACAGCAGGTTGGAGCAGCCTGTATCTCAGCACAGGAATAAGGTAGGGAAGAATTCTAAGGATCATTTTGACTGCCTCCAGAAGTTAGATCAGATGGCAAATTGGATTTGGTGCTAGGTCTTTCCCTTTAGGTTTTACCCCAACAATGTTTTCATTAGTTTCGCTCACTCTCGAAATCAAGCATTTTACAGCAGGTTGGAGCAGCCTGTATCTCAGCACAGGAATAAGGTAGGGAAGAATTCTAAGGATCATTTTGACTGCCTCCAGAAGTTAGATCAGATGGCAAATTGGGATTTGGTGCTAGGGCTTTCCCTTTAGGTTTTACCCCAACAATGTTTTCATTAGTTTCGCTCACTCTCAAAATCAAGCATTTTACAGCAGGTTGGAGCAGCCTGTATCTCAGCACAGGAATAAGGTAGGGAAGAATTCTAAGGATCATTTTGACTGCCTCCAGAAGTTAGATCAGATGGCAAATTGGGATTTGGGTGCTAGGTCTTTCCCTTTAGGTTTTACCCCAACAATGTTTTCATTAGTTTCGCTCACTCTCGAAATCAAGCATTTTACAGCAGGTTGGAGCAGCCTGTATCTCAGCACAGGAATAAGGTAGGGAAGAATTCTAAGGATCATTTTGACTGCCTCCAGAAGTTAGATCAGATGGCAAATTGGATTTGGTGCTAGGTCTTTCCCTTTAGGTTTTACCCCCAACAATGTTTTCATTAGTTTCGCTCACTCTCGAAATCAAGCATTTTACAGCAGGTTGGAGCAGCCTGTATCTCAGCACAGGAATAAGGTAGGGAAGAATTCTAAGGATCATTTTGACTGCCTCCAGAAGTTAGATCAGATGGCAAATTGGATTTGGTGCTAGGTCTTTCCCTTTAGGTTTTACCCCAACAATGTTTTCATTAGTTTCGCTCACTCTCGAAATCAAGCATTTTACAGCAGGTTGGAGCAGCCTGTATCTCAGCACAGGAATAAGGTAGGGAAGAATTCTAAGGATCATTTTGACTGCCTCCAGAAGTTAGATCAGATGGCAAATTGGATTTGGTGCTAGGTCTTTCCCTTTAGGTTTTACCCCAACAATGTTTTCATTAGTTTCGCTCACTCTCGAAATCAAGCATTTTACAGCAGGTTGGAGCAGCCTGTATCTCAGCACAGGAATAAGGTAGGGAAGAATTCTAAGGATCATTTTGACTGCCTCCAGAAGTTAGATCAGATGGGCAAATTGGATTTGGGTGCTAGGTCTTTCCCTTTAGGTTTTACCCCAACAATGTTTTCATTAGTTTCGCTCACTCTCGAAATCAAGCATTTTACAGCAGGTTGGAGCAGCCTGTATCTCAGCACAGGAATAAGGTAGGGAAGAATTCTAAGGATCATTTTGACTGCCTCCAGAAGTTAGATCAGATGGCAAATTGGATTTGGTGCTAGGTCTTTCCCTTTAGGTTTTACCCCAACAATGTTTTTCATTAGTTTCGCTCACTCTCGAAATCAAGCATTTTACAGCAGGTTGGAGCAGCCTGTATCTCAGCACAGGAATAAGGTAGGGAAGAATTCTAAGGATCATTTTGACTGCCTCCAGAAGTTAGATCAGATGGCAAATTGGATTTGGTGCTAGGTCTTTCCCTTTAGGTTTTACCCCAACAATGTTTTCATTAGTTTCGCTCACTCTCGGAAATCAAGCATTTTACAGCAGGTTGGAGCAGCCTGTATCTCAGCACAGGAATAAGGTAGGGAAGAATTCTAAGGATCATTTTGACTGCCTCCAGAAGTTAGATCAGATGGCAAATTGGATTTGGTGCTAGGTCTTTCCCTTTAGGTTTTACCCCAACAATGTTTTCATTAGTTTCGCTCACTCTCGAAATCAAGCATTTTACAGCAGGTTGGAGCAGCCTGTATCTCAGCACAGGAATAAGGTAGGGAAGAATTCAAATACTCATTTTGACTGCCTCCAGAAGTTAGATCAGATGGCAAATTGGATTTGGTGCTAGGTCTTTCCCTTTAGGTTTTACCCCAACAATGTTTTCATTAGTTTCGCTCACTCTCGAAATCAAGCATTTTACAGCAGGTTGGAGCAGCCTGTATCTCAGCACAGGAATAAGGTAGGGAAGAATTCTAAGGATCATTTTGACTGCCTCCAGAAGTTAGATCAGATGGCAAATTGGATTTGGTGCTAGGTCTTTCCCTTTAGGTTTTACCCCAACAATGTTTTCATTAGTTTGCTCACTCTCGAAATCAAGCATTTTACAGCAGGTTGGAGCAGCCTGTATCTCAGCACAGGAATAAGGTAGGGAAGAATTCTAAGGATCATTTTGACTGCCTCCAGAAGTTAGATCAGATGGCAAATTGGATTTGGTGCTAGGTCTTTCCCTTTAGGTTTTACCCCAACAATGTTTTCATTAGTTTCGCTCACTCTCGAAATCAAGCATTTTACAGCAGGTTGGAGCAGCCTGTATCTCAGCACAGGAATAAGGTAGGGAAGATTCAAATACTCATTTTGACTGCCTCCAGAAGTTAGATCAGATGGCAAATTGGATTTGGTGCTAGGTCTTTCCCTTTAGGTTTTACCCCAACAATGTTTTCATTAGTTTCGCTCACTCTCGAAATCAAGCATTTTACAGCAGGTTGGAGCAGCCTGTATCTCAGCACAGGAATAAGGTAGGGAAGAATTCTAAGGATCATTTTGACTGCCTCCAGAAGTTAGATCAGATGGCAAATTGGATTTGGTGCTAGGTCTTTCCCTTTAGGTTTTACCCCAACAATGTTTTCATTAGTTTCGCTCACTCTCGAAATCAAGCATTTTACAGCAGGTTGGAGCAGCCTGTATCTCAGCACAGGAATAAGGTAGGGAAGAATTCTAAGGATCATTTTGACTGCCTCCAGAAGTTAGATCAGATGGCAAATTGGATTTGGTGCTAGGTCTTTCCCTTTAGGTTTTACCCCAACAATGTTTTCATTAGTTTCGCTCACTCTCGAAATCAAGCATTTTACAGCAGGTTGGAGCAGCCTGTATCTCAGCACAGGAATAAGGTAGGGAAGAATTCAAATACTCATTTTGACTGCCTCCAGAAGTTAGATCAGATGGCAAATTGGATTTGGTGCTAGGTCTTTCCCTTTAGGTTTTACCCCAACAATGTTTTCATTAGTTTCGCTCACTCTCGAAATCAAGCATTTTACAGCAGGTTGGAGCAGCCTGTATCTCAGCACAGGAATAAGGTAGGGAAGAATTCTAAGGATCATTTTGACTGCCTCCAGAAGTTAGATCAGATGGCAAATTGGATTTGGTGCTAGGTCTTTCCCTTTAGGTTTTACCCCAACAATGTTTTCATTAGTTTTGCTCACTCTCGAAATCAAGCATTTTACAGCAGGTTGGAGCAGCCTGTATCTCAGCACAGGAATAAGGTAGGGAAGAATTCTAAGGATCATTTTGACTGCCTCCAGAAGTTAGATCAGATGGCAAATTGGATTTGGTGCTAGGTCTTTCCCTTTAGGTTTTACCCCAACAATGTTTTCATTAGTTTCGCTCACTCTCGAAATCAAGCATTTTACAGCAGGTTGGAGCAGCCTGTATCTCAGCACAGGAATAAGGTAGGGAAGAATTCTAAGGATCATTTTGACTGCCTCCAGAAGTTAGATCAGATGGCAAATTGGATTTGGTGCTAGGTCTTTCCCTTTAGGTTTTACCCCAACAATGTTTTCATTAGTTTCGCTCACTCTCGAAATCAAGCATTTTACAGCAGGTTGGAGCAGCCTGTATCTCAGCACAGGAATAAGGTAGGGAAGAATTCTAAGGATCATTTTGACTGCCTCCAGAAGTTAGATCAGATGGCAAATTGGATTTGGTGCTAGGTCTTTCCCTTTAGGTTTTACCCCAACAATGTTTTCATTAGTTTCGCTCACTCTCGAAATCAAGCATTTTACAGCAGGTTGGAGCAGCCTGTATCTCAGCACAGGAATAAGGTAGGGAAGAATTCTAAGGATCATTTTGACTGCCTCCAGAAGTTAGATCAGATGGCAAATTGGATTTGGTGCTAGGTCTTTCCCTTTAGGTTTTACCCCAACAATGTTTTCATTAGTTTCGCTCACTCTCGAAATCAAGCATTTTACAGCAGGTTGGAGCAGCCTGTATCTCAGCACAGGAATAAGGTAGGGAAGAATTCAAATACTCATTTTGACTGCCTCCAGAAGTTAGATCAGATGGCCAATGGAATTTGGTGCTAGGTCTTTCCCTTTAGGTTTTACCCCAACAATGTTTTCATTAGTTTCGCTCACTCTCGAAATCAAGCATTTTACAGCAGGTTGGAGCAGCCTGTATCTCAGCACAGGAATAAGGTAGGGAAGAATTCAAATACTCATTTTGACTGCCTCCAGAAGTTAGATCAGATGGCAAATTGGATTTGGTGCTAGGTCTTTCCCTTTAGGTTTTACCCCAACAATGTTTTCATTAGTTTCACTCACTCTCGAAATCAAGCATTTTACAGCAGGTTGGAGCAGCCTGTATCTCAGCACAGGAATAAGGTAGGGAAGAATTCTAAGGATCATTTTGACTGCCTCCAGAAGTTAGATCAGATGGCAAATTGGATTTGGTGCTAGGTCTTTCCCTTTAGGTTTTACCCCAACAATGTTTTCATTAGTTTCGCTCACTCTCGAAATCAAGCATTTTACAGCAGGTTGGAGCAGCCTGTATCTCAGCACAGGAATAAGGTAGGGAAGAATTCTAAGGATCATTTTGACTGCCTCCAGAAGTTAGATCAGATGGCAAATTGGATTTGGTGCTAGGTCTTTCCCTTTAGGTTTTACCCCAACAATGTTTTCATTAGTTTCGCTCACTCTCGAAATCAAGCATTTTACAGCAGGTTGGAGCAGCCTGTATCTCAGCACAGGAATAAGGTAGGGAAGAATTCTAAGGATCATTTTGACTGCCTCCAGAAGTTAGATCAGATGGCAAATTGGATTTGGTGCTAGGTCTTTCCCTTTAGGTTTTACCCCAACAATGTTTTCATTAGTTTCGCTCACTCTCGAAATCAAGCATTTTACAGCAGGTTGGAGCAGCCTGTATCTCAGCACAGGAATAAGGTAGGGAAGAATTCTAAGGATCATTTTGACTGCCTCCAGAAGTTAGATCAGATGGCAAATTGGATTTGGTGCTAGGTCTTTCCCTTTAGGTTTTACCCCAACAATGTTTTCATTAGTTTCGCTCACTCTCGAAATCAAGCATTTTACAGCAGGTTGGAGCAGCCTGTATCTCAGCACAGGAATAAGGTAGGGAAGAATTCAAATACTCATTTTGACTGCCTCCAGAAGTTAGATCAGATGGCAAATTGGATTTGGTGCTAGGTCTTTCCCTTTAGGTTTTACCCCAACAATGTTTTCATTAGTTTCACTCACTCTCGAAATCAAGCATTTTACAGCAGGTTGGAGCAGCCTGTATCTCAGCACAGGAATAAGGTAGGGAAGAATTCTAAGGATCATTTTGACTGCCTCCAGAAGTTAGATCAGATGGCAAATTGGATTTGGTGCTAGGTCTTTCCCTTTAGGTTTTACCCCAACAATGTTTTCATTAGTTTCGCTCACTCTCGAAATCAAGCATTTTACAGCAGGTTGGAGCAGCCTGTATCTCAGCACAGGAATAAGGTAGGGAAGAATTCTAAGGATCATTTTGACTGCCTCCAGAAGTTAGATCAGATGGCAAATTGGATTTGGTGCTAGGTCTTTCCCTTTAGGTTTTACCCCAACAATGTTTTCATTAGTTTCGCTCACTCTCGAAATCAAGCATTTTACAGCAGGTTGGAGCAGCCTGTATCTCAGCACAGGAATAAGGTAGGGAAGAATTCTAAGGATCATTTTGACTGCCTCCAGAAGTTAGATCAGATGGCAAATTGGATTTGGTGCTAGGTCTTTCCCTTTAGGTTTTACCCCAACAATGTTTTCATTAGTTTCGCTCACTCTCGAAATCAAGCATTTTACAGCAGGTTGGAGCAGCCTGTATCTCAGCACAGGAATAAGGTAGGGAAGAATTCTAAGGATCATTTTGACTGCCTCCAGAAGTTAGATCAGATGGCAAATTGGATTTGGTGCTAGGTCTTTCCCTTTAGGTTTTACCCCAACAATGTTTTCATTAGTTTCGCTCACTCTCGAAATCAAGCATTTTACAGCAGGTTGGAGCAGCCTGTATCTCAGCACAGGAATAAGGTAGGGAAGAATTCTAAGGATCATTTTGACTGCCTCCAGAAGTTAGATCAGATGGCAAATTGGATTTGGTGCTAGGTCTTTCCCTTTAGGTTTTACCCCAACAATGTTTTCATTAGTTTCGCTCACTCTCGAAATCAAGCATTTTACAGCAGGTTGGAGCAGCCTGTATCTCAGCACAGGAATAAGGTAGGGAAGAATTCTAAGGATCATTTTGACTGCCTCCAGAAGTTAGATCAGATGGCAAATTGGATTTGGTGCTAGGTCTTTCCCTTTAGGTTTTACCCCAACAATGTTTTCATTAGTTTCGCTCACTCTCGAAATCAAGCATTTTACAGCAGGTTGGAGCAGCCTGTATCTCAGCACAGGAATAAGGTAGGGAAGAATTCTAAGGATCATTTTGACTGCCTCCAGAAGTTAGATCAGATGGCAAATTGGATTTGGTGCTAGGTCTTTCCCTTTAGGTTTTACCCCAACAATGTTTTCATTAGTTTCGCTCACTCTCGAAATCAAGCATTTTACAGCAGGTTGGAGCAGCCTGTATCTCAGCACAGGAATAAGGTAGGGAAGAATTCTAAGGATCATTTTGACTGCCTCCAGAAGTTAGATCAGATGGCAAATTGGATTTGGTGCTAGGTCTTTCCCTTTAGGTTTTACCCCAACAATGTTTTCATTAGTTTTGCTCACTCTCGAAATCAAGCATTTTACAGCAGGTTGGAGCAGCCTGTATCTCAGCACAGGAATAAGGTAGGGAAGAATTCTAAGGATCATTTTGACTGCCTCCAGAAGTTAGATCAGATGGCAAATTGGATTTGGTGCTAGGTCTTTCCCTTTAGGTTTTACCCCAACAATGTTTTCATTAGTTTCGCTCACTCTCGAAATCAAGCATTTTACAGCAGGTTGGAGCAGCCTGTATCTCAGCACAGGAATAAGGTAGGGAAGAATTCTAAGGATCATTTTGACTGCCTCCAGAAGTTAGATCAGATGGCAAATTGGATTTGGTGCTAGGTCTTTCCCTTTAGGTTTTACCCCAACAATGTTTTCATTAGTTTCGCTCACTCTCGAAATCAAGCATTTTACAGCAGGTTGGAGCAGCCTGTATCTCAGCACAGGAATAAGGTAGGGAAGAATTCAAAGGATCATTTTGACTGCCTCCAGAAGTTAGATCAGATGGCAAATTGGATTTGGTGCTAGGTCTTTCCCTTTAGGTTTTACCCCAACAATGTTTTCATTAGTTTCGCTCACTCTCGAAATCAAGCATTTTACAGCAGGTTGGAGCAGCCTGTATCTCAGCACAGGAATAAGGTAGGGAAGAATTCTAAGGATCATTTTGACTGCCTCCAGAAGTTAGATCAGATGGCAAATTGGATTTGGTGCTAGGTCTTTCCCTTTAGGTTTTACCCCAACAATGTTTTCATTAGTTTCGCTCACTCTCGAAATCAAGCATTTTACAGCAGGTTGGAGCAGCCTGTATCTCAGCACAGGAATAAGGTAGGGAAGAATTCTAAGGATCATTTTGACTGCCTCCAGAAGTTAGATCAGATGGCAAATTGGATTTGGTGCTAGGTCTTTCCCTTTAGGTTTTACCCCAACAATGTTTTCATTAGTTTCGCTCACTCTCGAAATCAAGCATTTTACAGCAGGTTGGAGCAGCCTGTATCTCAGCACAGGAATAAGGTAGGGAAGAATTCTAAGGATCATTTTGACTGCCTCCAGAAGTTAGATCAGATGGCAAATTGGATTTGGTGCTAGGTCTTTCCCTTTAGGTTTTACCCCAACAATGTTTTCATTAGTTTCGCTCACTCTCGAAATCAAGCATTTTACAGCAGGTTGGAGCAGCCTGTATCTCAGCACAGGAATAAGGTAGGGAAGAATTCTAAGGATCATTTTGACTGCCTCCAGAAGTTAGATCAGATGGCAAATTGGATTTGGTGCTAGGTCTTTCCCTTTAGGTTTTACCCCAACAATGTTTTCATTAGTTTCGCTCACTCTCGAAATCAAGCATTTTACAGCAGGTTGGAGCAGCCTGTATCTCAGCACAGGAATAAGGTAGGGAAGAATTCTAAGGATCATTTTGACTGCCTCCAGAAGTTAGATCAGATGGCCAATGGAATTTGGTGCTAGGTCTTTCCCTTTAGGTTTTACCCCAACAATGTTTTCATTAGTTTCGCTCACTCTCGAAATCAAGCATTTTACAGCAGGTTGGAGCAGCCTGTATCTCAGCACAGGAATAAGGTAGGGAAGAATTCAAATACTCATTTTGACTGTCTCCAGAAGTTAGATCAGATGGCAAATTGGATTTGGTGCTAGGTCTTTCCCTTTAGGTTTTACCCCAACAATGTTTTCATTAGTTTCACTCACTCTCGAAATCAAGCATTTTACAGCAGGTTGGAGCAGCCTGTATCTCAGCACAGGAATAAGGTAGGGAAGAATTCTAAGGATCATTTTGACTGCCTCCAGAAGTTAGATCAGATGGCAAATTGGATTTGGTGCTAGGTCTTTCCCTTTAGGTTTTACCCCAACAATGTTTTCATTAGTTTCGCTCACTCTCTAAATCAAGCATTTTACAGCAGGTTGGAGCAGCCTGTATCTCAGCACAGGAATAAGGTAGGGAAGAATTCTAAGGATCATTTTGACTGCCTCCAGAAGTTAGATCAGATGGCAAATTGGATTTGGTGCTAGGTCTTTCCCTTTAGGTTTTACCCCAACAATGTTTTCATTAGTTTCGCTCACTCTCGAAATCAAGCATTTTACAGCAGGTTGGAGCAGCCTGTATCTCAGCACAGGAATAAGGTAGGGAAGAATTCTAAGGATCATTTTGACTGCCTCCAGAAGTTAGATCAGATGGCAAATTGGATTTGGTGCTAGGTCTTTCCCTTTAGGTTTTACCCCAACAATGTTTTCATTAGTTTCGCTCACTCTCGAAATCAAGCATTTTACAGCAGGTTGGAGCAGCCTGTATCTCAGCACAGGAATAAGGTAGGGAAGAATTCTAAGGATCATTTTGACTGCCTCCAGAAGTTAGATCAGATGGCAAATTGGATTTGGTGCTAGGTCTTTCCCTTTAGGTTTTACCCCAACAATGTTTTCATTAGTTTCGCTCACTCTCGAAATCAAGCATTTTACAGCAGGTTGGAGCAGCCTGTATCTCAGCACAGGAATAAGGTAGGGAAGAATTCAAATACTCATTTTGACTGCCTCCAGAAGTTAGATCAGATGGCAAATTGGATTTGGTGCTAGGTCTTTCCCTTTAGGTTTTACCCCAACAATGTTTTCATTAGTTTCACTCACTCTCGAAATCAAGCATTTTACAGCAGGTTGGAGCAGCCTGTATCTCAGCACAGGAATAAGGTAGGGAAGAATTCTAAGGATCATTTTGACTGCCTCCAGAAGTTAGATCAGATGGCAAATTGGATTTGGTGCTAGGTCTTTCCCTTTAGGTTTTACCCCAACAATGTTTTCATTAGTTTCGCTCACTCTCGAAATCAAGCATTTTACAGCAGGTTGGAGCAGCCTGTATCTCAGCACAGGAATAAGGTAGGGAAGAATTCTAAGGATCATTTTGACTGCCTCCAGAAGTTAGATCAGATGGCAAATTGGATTTGGTGCTAGGTCTTTCCCTTTAGGTTTTACCCCAACAATGTTTTCATTAGTTTCGCTCACTCTCGAAATCAAGCATTTTACAGCAGGTTGGAGCAGCCTGTATCTCAGCACAGGAATAAGGTAGGGAAGAATTCTAAGGATCATTTTGACTGCCTCCAGAAGTTAGATCAGATGGCAAATTGGATTTGGTGCTAGGTCTTTCCCTTTAGGTTTTACCCCAACAATGTTTTCATTAGTTTCGCTCACTCTCGAAATCAAGCATTTTACAGCAGGTTGGAGCAGCCTGTATCTCAGCACAGGAATAAGGTAGGGAAGAATTCTAAGGATCATTTTGACTGCCTCCAGAAGTTAGATCAGATGGCAAATTGGATTTGGTGCTAGGTCTTTCCCTTTAGGTTTTACCCCAACAATGTTTTCATTAGTTTCGCTCACTCTCGAAATCAAGCATTTTACAGCAGGTTGGAGCAGCCTGTATCTCAGCACAGGAATAAGGTAGGGAAGAATTCTAAGGATCATTTTGACTGCCTCCAGAAGTTAGATCAGATGGCAAATTGGATTTGGTGCTAGGTCTTTCCCTTTAGGTTTTACCCCAACAATGTTTTCATTAGTTTCGCTCACTCTCGAAATCAAGCATTTTACAGCAGGTTGGAGCAGCCTGTATCTCAGCACACGAATAAGGTAGGGAAGAATTCTAAGGATCATTTTGACTGCCTCCAGAAGTTAGATCAGATGGCAAATTGGATTTGGTGCTAGGTCTTTCCCTTTAGGTTTTACCCCAACAATGTTTTCATTAGTTTCGCTCACTCTCGAAATCAAGCATTTTACAGCAGGTTGGAGCAGCCTGTATCTCAGCACAGGAATAAGGTAGGGAAGAATTCTAAGGATCATTTTGACTGCCTCCAGAAGTTAGATCAGATGGCAAATTGGATTTGGTGCTAGGTCTTTCCCTTTAGGTTTTACCCCAACAATGTTTTCATTAGTTTCGCTCACTCTCGAAATCAAGCATTTTACAGCAGGTTGGAGCAGCCTGTATCTCAGCACAGGAATAAGGTAGGGAAGAATTCTAAGGATCATTTTGACTGCCTCCAGAAGTTAGATCAGATGGCAAATTGGATTTGGTGCTAGGTCTTTCCCTTTAGGTTTTACCCCAACAATGTTTTCATTAGTTTCGCTCACTCTCGAAATCAAGCATTTTACAGCAGGTTGGAGCAGCCTGTATCTCAGCACAGGAATAAGGTAGGGAAGAATTCTAAGGATCATTTTGACTGCCTCCAGAAGTTAGATCAGATGGCAAATTGGATTTGGTGCTAGGTCTTTCCCTTTAGGTTTTACCCCAACAATGTTTTCATTAGTTTCGCTCACTCTCGAAATCAAGCATTTTACAGCAGGTTGGAGCAGCCTGTATCTCAGCACAGGAATAAGGTAGGGAAGAATTCTAAGGATCATTTTGACTGCCTCCAGAAGTTAGATCAGATGGCAAATTGGATTTGGTGCTAGGTCTTTCCCTTTAGGTTTTACCCCAACAATGTTTTCATTAGTTTCGCTCACTCTCGAAATCAAGCATTTTACAGCAGGTTGGAGCAGCCTGTATCTCAGCACAGGAATAAGGTAGGGAAGAATTCAAATACTCATTTTGACTGCCTCCAGAAGTTAGATCAGATGGCAAATTGGATTTGGTGCTAGGTCTTTCCCTTTAGGTTTTACCCCAACAATGTTTTCATTAGTTTCGCTCACTCTCGAAATCAAGCATTTTACAGCAGGTTGGAGCAGCCTGTATCTCAGCACAGGAATAAGGTAGTGTGCTGGGTTGAGGCAGCCCCCTTCCCCACCCCTGGCAACAATAAACACTCAGACAAACGGATTGCAAAAGTGATGGAAAGTTTAAATAGAAAGCAGTGAACTTTTACAGAAAAGCAAAAGCAGAGTGACAAAGAAAAATCCCAAAGCAGACCCAGAGAGACCCCATCCCCACCTGAGGGTACATCCGAGACCCCCAGGGCTCCTTCTTCCCCCTCCCACTGCTAGGCTAGTCTCAGCTGGCCAGATCTGAGACTGCCCATCCCCCCGTGGCCTTGGGCCTAGCCAGGCCCAAAGCCAGGAGACATCTCCCCAGTTACCGGCTGACGGAGGAGGAAGAAAAGAGATAGTGCTAGACTCCGCACTGGATCTTATAGTGGTGCAAAGGATTGTGGTATGAAATACTACATAATTTCCTGTGTCCACCCCTGGGCTGGATTTCTGGACACAGGAAGTAAACACTGCAGGGGGGCACCCAGCTCAAACTGTAACATACCACCCCTTATTTCATACCATAATCTTTGCACCCAAACACATCATTAAATCAGAAATCTTCCGATGACATGTTCGGCGAAGTCCCTATCTTCATCTGGGCGTCCACCCAAACGGTCTCTCATTCAGGCTCTAGTGTCCGTCCATTCCAGTTCTTCTTCCCTCATCTAGTAGAACCTCTCAGCGATGCAGAGTTCACTCTTCTGCGGTGCAAGCTCTTCTTGGATCCGTTGGACATCCTGGTCACCTGGAAGGAACCTCACAACTTCTCAACCAAACCTTTATTCCCATCTCTATTTACTCAGCGGCATGTTTCCACCCCTGGGGCAAGCCAGTCAGAACAATCAGGCTCTAACTGCTTCTCCACCCCTCCAGGAAAACAGCACGCTGAGCCTTTCACAACCCTGCACGGACCTATCCCAAGCCCAGTGCTGACCGCTTCCAGCCGCGGCCCGAGGCTCTACAGATGCTTATCACAGTACACCGCCTTCCCGCTAGGCGTTCGCGTACCGAGACGTGACAGCATCCAAAACACAACCCTCCCCTGGCGGAGGGAGGGGCTGCACCACAACCTAGTGAGAAGAAGGGAGGTGGAGCCAGGTGCTCGGCGCCATTTTCGGAACTCGTCCGAAAAAGTCGGGGAAGAGACTAGGGCCGGCCCCGCCGCCGCTCCGAGCGCACGGCTGTGCTCACCGCCGCCGCAGCCCGAGCGAACGGCAGGTCCCGCCGCCACCGCAGTTCAAGTGGACGGCCGGGGACCGCCGCCGCCGCTCCGAGCGCACGGCCGGTCCCGCCGCCACCGCAGCTCAAGCGGACGGCCGGGGACCGCCGCCGCCGCTCCGAGCGCACAGCAGGGCTCCGCCCACCTCTGCCGCCGCGGTACAGAATCAAAATCGCCTCCACCCCTCGGGCATTCAAACGCCTCATCCAGCAAAAGCCATGAGCACGTCCTCAGGGCCCTTGAGAACAGCTTTCAGCTGGAGTCCCCGTTCGCCCATAGGGAGTCGAGCTCGCCCGCTCGCCGCGGCTGGCCCTACCCCGCAGCGAGAACGGACCTGACTTTGATCTGCTCGCCACTGCTCCTCCCCCCCTTCACTCCCTGCCGCTTTTACCGCTCCGCAAAGAATAAAGGTGAGGGAAGGCAGGTCCCGCATTCTCAAGCGGTGCCCCCATTCCGGTGGTTAAGAACCACCCCTGCTTGGAATAGCAGGAGAGACTCTCTGCCACCGGTCACGCACCAGGAGTCCCACTGCAATCCACAAGAACTTAACACAGTCGCCCCAACAACAACACGAGCCCCCAACTGCCAAAAAACCAAACCGACGCCCAGAACTAAATTTAAACTCTCTTATCTTTTGCAATCTGATCTGCAGAGTAGCCACAATAACCAACTCCTTCTCCTGGCTGGCTCGCCAAGAATGTAAAGGGGTTGGGGGGCAGATACTCTGCCCACCTCAACCATCCTCTGCTACCAAGAATGTGCTGGGTTGAGGCAGCCCCCTTCCCCACCCCTGGCAACAATAAACACTCAGACAAACGGATTGCAAAAGTGATGGAAAGTTTAAATAGAAAGCAGTGAACTTTTACAGAAAAGCAAAAGCAGAGTGACAAAGAAAAATCCCAAAGCAGACCCAGAGAGACCCCATCCCCACCTGAGGGTACATCCGAGACCCCCAGGGCTCCTTCTTCCCCCTCCCACTGCTAGGCTAGTCTCAGCTGGCCAGATCTGAGACTGCCCATCCCCCCGTGGCCTTGGGCCTAGCCAGGCCCAAAGCCAGGAGACATCTCCCCAGTTACCGGCTGACGGAGGAGGAAGAAAAGAGATAGTGCTAGACTCCGCACTGGATCTTATAGTGGTGCAAAGGATTGTGGTATGAAATACTACATAATTTCCTGTGTCCACCCCAGGGCTGGATTTCTGGACACAGGAAGTAAACACTGCAGGGGGGCACCCAGCTCAAACTGTAACAGGTAGGGAAGAATTCTAAGGATCATTTTGACTGCCTCCAGAAGTTAGATCAGATGGCAAATTGGATTTGGTGCTAGGTCTTTCCCTTTAGGTTTTACCCCAACAATGTTTTCATTAGTTTCGCTCACTCTCGAAATCAAGCATTTTACAGCAGGTTGGAGCAGCCTGTATCTCAGCACAGGAATAAGGTAGGGAAGAATTCTAAGGATCATTTTGACTGCCTCCAGAAGTTAGATCAGATGGCAAATTGGATTTGGTGCTAGGTCTTTCCCTTTAGGTTTTACCCCAACAATGTTTTCATTAGTTTCGCTCACTCTCGAAATCAAGCATTTTACAGCAGGTTGGAGCAGCCTGTATCTCAGCACAGGAATAAGGTAGGGAAGAATTCTAAGGATCATTTTGACTGCCTCCAGAAGTTAGATCAGATGGCAAATTGGATTTGGTGCTAGGTCTTTCCCTTTAGGTTTTACCCCAACAATGTTTTCATTAGTTTCGCTCACTCTCGAAATCAAGCATTTTACAGCAGGTTGGAGCAGCCTGTATCTCAGCACAGGAATAAGGTAGGGAAGAATTCTAAGGATCATTTTGACTGCCTCCAGAAGTTAGATCAGATGGCAAATTGGATTTGGTGCTAGGTCTTTCCCTTTAGGTTTTACCCCAACAATGTTTTCATTAGTTTCGCTCACTCTCGAAATCAAGCATTTTACAGCAGGTTGGAGCAGCCTGTATCTCAGCACAGGAATAAGGTAGGGAAGAATTCTAAGGATCATTTTGACTGCCTCCAGAAGTTAGATCAGATGGCAAATTGGATTTGGTGCTAGGTCTTTCCCTTTAGGTTTTACCCCAACAATGTTTTCATTAGTTTCGCTCACTCTCGAAATCAAGCATTTTACAGCAGGTTGGAGCAGCCTGTATCTCAGCACAGGAATAAGGTAGGGAAGAATTCTAAGGATCATTTTGACTGCCTCCAGAAGTTAGATCAGATGGCAAATTGGATTTGGTGCTAGGTCTTTCCCTTTAGGTTTTACCCCAACAATGTTTTCATTAGTTTCGCTCACTCTCGAAATCAAGCATTTTACAGCAGGTTGGAGCAGCCTGTATCTCAGCACAGGAATAAGGTAGGGAAGAATTCAAATACTCATTTTGACTGCCTCCAGAAGTTAGATCAGATGGCAAATTGGATTTGGTGCTAGGTCTTTCCCTTTAGGTTTTACCCCAACAATGTTTTCATTAGTTTCGCTCACTCTCGAAATCAAGCATTTTACAGCAGGTTGGAGCAGCCTGTATCTCAGCACAGGAATAAGGTAGGGAAGAATTCTAAGGATCATTTTGACTGCCTCCAGAAGTTAGATCAGATGGCAAATTGGATTTGGTGCTAGGTCTTTCCCTTTAGGTTTTACCCCAACAATGTTTTCATTAGTTTCGCTCACTCTCGAAATCAAGCATTTTACAGCAGGTTGGAGCAGCCTGTATCTCAGCACAGGAATAAGGTAGGGAAGAATTCTAAGGATCATTTTGACTGCCTCCAGAAGTTAGATCAGATGGCAAATTGGATTTGGTGCTAGGTCTTTCCCTTTAGGTTTTACCCCAACAATGTTTTCATTAGTTTCGCTCACTCTCGAAATCAAGCATTTTACAGCAGGTTGGAGCAGCCTGTATCTCAGCACAGGAATAAGGTAGGGAAGAATTCTAAGGATCATTTTGACTGCCTCCAGAAGTTAGATCAGATGGCAAATTGGATTTGGTGCTAGGTCTTTCCCTTTAGGTTTTACCCCAACAATGTTTTCATTAGTTTCGCTCACTCTCGAAATCAAGCATTTTACAGCAGGTTGGAGCAGCCTGTATCTCAGCACAGGAATAAGGTAGGGAAGAATTCTAAGGATCATTTTGACTGCCTCCAGAAGTTAGATCAGATGGCAAATTGGATTTGGTGCTAGGTCTTTCCCTTTAGGTTTTACCCCAACAATGTTTTCATTAGTTTCGCTCACTCTCGAAATCAAGCATTTTACAGCAGGTTGGAGCAGCCTGTATCTCAGCACAGGAATAAGGTAGGGAAGAATTCTAAGGATCATTTTGACTGCCTCCAGAAGTTAGATCAGATGGCAAATTGGATTTGGTGCTAGGTCTTTCCCTTTAGGTTTTACCCCAACAATGTTTTCATTAGTTTCGCTCACTCTCGAAATCAAGCATTTTACAGCAGGTTGGAGCAGCCTGTATCTCAGCACAGGAATAAGGTAGGGAAGAATTCTAAGGATCATTTTGACTGCCTCCAGAAGTTAGATCAGATGGCAAATTGGATTTGGTGCTAGGTCTTTCCCTTTAGGTTTTACCCCAACAATGTTTTCATTAGTTTCGCTCACTCTCGAAATCAAGCATTTTACAGCAGGTTGGAGCAGCCTGTATCTCAGCACAGGAATAAGGTAGGGAAGAATTCTAAGGATCATTTTGACTGCCTCCAGAAGTTAGATCAGATGGCAAATTGGATTTGGTGCTAGGTCTTTCCCTTTAGGTTTTACCCCAACAATGTTTTCATTAGTTTCGCTCACTCTCGAAATCAAGCATTTTACAGCAGGTTGGAGCAGCCTGTATCTCAGCACAGGAATAAGGTAGGGAAGAATTCTAAGGATCATTTTGACTGCCTCCAGAAGTTAGATCAGATGGCAAATTGGATTTGGTGCTAGGTCTTTCCCTTTAGGTTTTACCCCAACAATGTTTTCATTAGTTTCGCTCACTCTCGAAATCAAGCATTTTACAGCAGGTTGGAGCAGCCTGTATCTCAGCACAGGAATAAGGTAGGGAAGAATTCTAAGGATCATTTTGACTGCCTCCAGAAGTTAGATCAGATGGCAAATTGGATTTGGTGCTAGGTCTTTCCCTTTAGGTTTTACCCCAACAATGTTTTCATTAGTTTCGCTCACTCTCGAAATCAAGCATTTTACAGCAGGTTGGAGCAGCCTGTATCTCAGCACAGGAATAAGGTAGGGAAGAATTCTAAGGATCATTTTGACTGCCTCCAGAAGTTAGATCAGATGGCAAATTGGATTTGGTGCTAGGTCTTTCCCTTTAGGTTTTACCCCAACAATGTTTTCATTAGTTTTGCTCACTCTCGAAATCAAGCATTTTACAGCAGGTTGGAGCAGCCTGTATCTCAGCACAGGAATAAGGTAGGGAAGAATTCTAAGGATCATTTTGACTGCCTCCAGAAGTTAGATCAGATGGCAAATTGGATTTGGTGCTAGGTCTTTCCCTTTAGGTTTTACCCCAACAATGTTTTCATTAGTTTCGCTCACTCTCGAAATCAAGCATTTTACAGCAGGTTGGAGCAGCCTGTATCTCAGCACAGGAATAAGGTAGGGAAGAATTCTAAGGATCATTTTGACTGCCTCCAGAAGTTAGATCAGATGGCAAATTGGATTTGGTGCTAGGTCTTTCCCTTTAGGTTTTACCCCAACAATGTTTTCATTAGTTTCGCTCACTCTCGAAATCAAGCATTTTACAGCAGGTTGGAGCAGCCTGTATCTCAGCACAGGAATAAGGTAGGGAAGAATTCAAATACTCATTTTGACTGCCTCCAGAAGTTAGATCAGATGGCAAATTGGATTTGGTGCTAGGTCTTTCCCTTTAGGTTTTACCCCAACAATGTTTTCATTAGTTTCGCTCACTCTCGAAATCAAGCATTTTACAGCAGGTTGGAGCAGCCTGTATCTCAGCACAGGAATAAGGTAGGGAAGAATTCTAAGGATCATTTTGACTGCCTCCAGAAGTTAGATCAGATGGCAAATTGGATTTGGTGCTAGGTCTTTCCCTTTAGGTTTTACCCCAACAATGTTTTCATTAGTTTCGCTCACTCTCGAAATCAAGCATTTTACAGCAGGTTGGAGCAGCCTGTATCTCAGCACAGGAATAAGGTAGGGAAGAATTCTAAGGATCATTTTGACTGCCTCCAGAAGTTAGATCAGATGGCAAATTGGATTTGGTGCTAGGTCTTTCCCTTTAGGTTTTACCCCAACAATGTTTTCATTAGTTTCGCTCACTCTCGAAATCAAGCATTTTACAGCAGGTTGGAGCAGCCTGTATCTCAGCACAGGAATAAGGTAGGGAAGAATTCAAATACTCATTTTGACTGCCTGCAGAAGTTAGATCAGATGGCAAATTGGATTTGGTGCTAGGTCTTTCCCTTTAGGTTTTACCCCAACAATGTTTTCATTAGTTTCGCTCACTCTCGAAATCAAGCATTTTACAGCAGGTTGGAGCAGCCTGTATCTCAGCACAGGAATAAGGTAGGGAAGAATTCTAAGGATCATTTTGACTGCCTCCAGAAGTTAGATCAGATGGCAAATTGGATTTGGTGCTAGGTCTTTCCCTTTAGGTTTTACCCCAACAATGTTTTCATTAGTTTCGCTCACTCTCGAAATCAAGCATTTTACAGCAGGTTGGAGCAGCCTGTATCTCAGCACAGGAATAAGGTAGGGAAGAATTCTAAGGATCATTTTGACTGCCTCCAGAAGTTAGATCAGATGGCAAATTGGATTTGGTGCTAGGTCTTTCCCTTTAGGTTTTACCCCAACAATGTTTTCATTAGTTTCGCTCACTCTCGAAATCAAGCATTTTACAGCAGGTTGGAGCAGCCTGTATCTCAGCACAGGAATAAGGTAGGGAAGAATTCTAAGGATCATTTTGACTGCCTCCAGAAGTTAGATCAGATGGCAAATTGGATTTGGTGCTAGGTCTTTCCCTTTAGGTTTTACCCCAACAATGTTTTCATTAGTTTCGCTCACTCTCGAAATCAAGCATTTTACAGCAGGTTGGAGCAGCCTGTATCTCAGCACAGGAATAAGGTAGGGAAGAATTCTAAGGATCATTTTGACTGCCTCCAGAAGTTAGATCAGATGGCAAATTGGATTTGGTGCTAGGTCTTTCCCTTTAGGTTTTACCCCAACAATGTTTTCATTAGTTTTGCTCACTCTCGAAATCAAGCATTTTACAGCAGGTTGGAGCAGCCTGTATCTCAGCACAGGAATAAGGTAGGGAAGAATTCTAAGGATCATTTTGACTGCCTCCAGAAGTTAGATCAGATGGCAAATTGGATTTGGTGCTAGGTCTTTCCCTTTAGGTTTTACCCCAACAATGTTTTCATTAGTTTCGCTCACTCTGGAAATCAAGCATTTTACAGCAGGTTGGAGCAGCCTGTATCTCAGCACAGGAATAAGGTAGGGAAGAATTCTAAGGATCATTTTGACTGCCTCCAGAAGTTAGATCAGATGGCAAATTGGATTTGGTGCTAGGTCTTTCCCTTTAGGTTTTACCCCAACAATGTTTTCATTAGTTTCGCTCACTCTCGAAATCAAGCATTTTACAGCAGGTTGGAGCAGCCTGTATCTCAGCACAGGAATAAGGTAGGGAAGAATTCTAAGGATCATTTTGACTGCCTCCAGAAGTTAGATCAGATGGCAAATTGGATTTGGTGCTAGGTCTTTCCCTTTAGGTTTTACCCCAACAATGTTTTCATTAGTTTCGCTCACTCTCGAAATCAAGCATTTTACAGCAGGTTGGAGCAGCCTGTATCTCAGCACAGGAATAAGGTAGGGAAGAATTCAAATACTCATTTTGACTGCCTCCAGAAGTTAGATCAGATGGCAAATTGGATTTGGTGCTAGGTCTTTCCCTTTAGGTTTTACCCCAACAATGTTTTCATTAGTTTCGCTCACTCTCGAAATCAAGCATTTTACAGCAGGTTGGAGCAGCCTGTATCTCAGCACAGGAATAAGGTAGGGAAGAATTCTAAGGATCATTTTGACTGCCTCCAGAAGTTAGATCAGATGGCAAATTGGATTTGGTGCTAGGTCTTTCCCTTTAGGTTTTACCCCAACAATGTTTTCATTAGTTTCGCTCACTCTCGAAATCAAGCATTTTACAGCAGGTTGGAGCAGCCTGTATCTCAGCACAGGAATAAGGTAGGGAAGAATTCTAAGGATCATTTTGACTGCCTCCAGAAGTTAGATCAGATGGCAAATTGGATTTGGTGCTAGGTCTTTCCCTTTAGGTTTTACCCCAACAATGTTTTCATTAGTTTCGCTCACTCTCGAAATCAAGCATTTTACAGCAGGTTGGAGCAGCCTGTATCTCAGCACAGGAATAAGGTAGGGAAGAATTCAAATACTCATTTTGACTGCCTGCAGAAGTTAGATCAGATGGCAAATTGGATTTGGTGCTAGGTCTTTCCCTTTAGGTTTTACCCCAACAATGTTTTCATTAGTTTCGCTCACTCTCGAAATCAAGCATTTTACAGCAGGTTGGAGCAGCCTGTATCTCAGCACAGGAATAAGGTAGGGAAGAATTCTAAGGATCATTTTGACTGCCTCCAGAAGTTAGATCAGATGGCAAATTGGATTTGGTGCTAGGTCTTTCCCTTTAGGTTTTACCCCAACAATGTTTTCATTAGTTTCGCTCACTCTCGAAATCAAGCATTTTACAGCAGGTTGGAGCAGCCTGTATCTCAGCACAGGAATAAGGTAGGGAAGAATTCTAAGGATCATTTTGACTGCCTCCAGAAGTTAGATCAGATGGCAAATTGGATTTGGTGCTAGGTCTTTCCCTTTAGGTTTTACCCCAACAATGTTTTCATTAGTTTCGCTCACTCTCGAAATCAAGCATTTTACAGCAGGTTGGAGCAGCCTGTATCTCAGCACAGGAATAAGGTAGGGAAGAATTCTAAGGATCATTTTGACTGCCTCCAGAAGTTAGATCAGATGGCAAATTGGATTTGGTGCTAGGTCTTTCCCTTTAGGTTTTACCCCAACAATGTTTTCATTAGTTTCGCTCACTCTCGAAATCAAGCATTTTACAGCAGGTTGGAGCAGCCTGTATCTCAGCACAGGAATAAGGTAGGGAAGAATTCTAAGGATCATTTTGACTGCCTCCAGAAGTTAGATCAGATGGCAAATTGGATTTGGTGCTAGGTCTTTCCCTTTAGGTTTTACCCCAACAATGTTTTCATTAGTTTTGCTCACTCTCGAAATCAAGCATTTTACAGCAGGTTGGAGCAGCCTGTATCTCAGCACAGGAATAAGGTAGGGAAGAATTCTAAGGATCATTTTGACTGCCTCCAGAAGTTAGATCAGATGGCAAATTGGATTTGGTGCTAGGTCTTTCCCTTTAGGTTTTACCCCAACAATGTTTTCATTAGTTTCGCTCACTCTGGAAATCAAGCATTTTACAGCAGGTTGGAGCAGCCTGTATCTCAGCACAGGAATAAGGTAGGGAAGAATTCAAATACTCATTTTGACTGCCTCCAGAAGTTAGATCAGATGGCAAATTGGATTTGGTGCTAGGTCTTTCCCTTTAGGTTTTACCCCAACAATGTTTTCATTAGTTTCGCTCACTCTCGAAATCAAGCATTTTACAGCAGGTTGGAGCAGCCTGTATCTCAGCACAGGAATAAGGTAGGGAAGAATTCTAAGGATCATTTTGACTGCCTCCAGAAGTTAGATCAGATGGCAAATTGGATTTGGTGCTAGGTCTTTCCCTTTAGGTTTTACCCCAACAATGTTTTCATTAGTTTCGCTCACTCTCGAAATCAAGCATTTTACAGCAGGTTGGAGCAGCCTGTATCTCAGCACAGGAATAAGGTAGGGAAGAATTCAAATACTCATTTTGACTGCCTCCAGAAGTTAGATCAGATGGCAAATTGGATTTGGTGCTAGGTCTTTCCCTTTAGGTTTTACCCCAACAATGTTTTCATTAGTTTCGCTCACTCTCGAAATCAAGCATTTTACAGCAGGTTGGAGCAGCCTGTATCTCAGCACAGGAATAAGGTAGGGAAGAATTCTAAGGATCATTTTGACTGCCTCCAGAAGTTAGATCAGATGGCAAATTGGATTTGGTGCTAGGTCTTTCCCTTTAGGTTTTACCCCAACAATGTTTTCATTAGTTTCGCTCACTCTCGAAATCAAGCATTTTACAGCAGGTTGGAGCAGCCTGTATCTCAGCACAGGAATAAGGTAGGGAAGAATTCTAAGGATCATTTTGACTGCCTCCAGAAGTTAGATCAGATGGCAAATTGGATTTGGTGCTAGGTCTTTCCCTTTAGGTTTTACCCCAACAATGTTTTCATTAGTTTCGCTCACTCTCGAAATCAAGCATTTTACAGCAGGTTGGAGCAGCCTGTATCTCAGCACAGGAATAAGGTAGGGAAGAATTCTAAGGATCATTTTGACTGCCTCCAGAAGTTAGATCAGATGGCAAATTGGATTTGGTGCTAGGTCTTTCCCTTTAGGTTTTACCCCAACAATGTTTTCATTAGTTTCGCTCACTCTCGAAATCAAGCATTTTACAGCAGGTTGGAGCAGCCTGTATCTCAGCACAGGAATAAGGTAGGGAAGAATTCTAAGGATCATTTTGACTGCCTCCAGAAGTTAGATCAGATGGCAAATTGGATTTGGTGCTAGGTCTTTCCCTTTAGGTTTTACCCCAACAATGTTTTCATTAGTTTCGCTCACTCTCGAAATCAAGCATTTTACAGCAGGTTGGAGCAGCCTGTATCTCAGCACAGGAATAAGGTAGGGAAGAATTCTAAGGATCATTTTGACTGCCTCCAGAAGTTAGATCAGATGGCAAATTGGATTTGGTGCTAGGTCTTTCCCTTTAGGTTTTACCCCAACAATGTTTTCATTAGTTTCGCTCACTCTCGAAATCAAGCATTTTACAGCAGGTTGGAGCAGCCTGTATCTCAGCACAGGAATAAGGTAGGGAAGAATTCTAAGGATCATTTTGACTGCCTCCAGAAGTTAGATCAGATGGCAAATTGGATTTGGTGCTAGGTCTTTCCCTTTAGGTTTTACCCCAACAATGTTTTCATTAGTTTTGCTCACTCTCGAAATCAAGCATTTTACAGCAGGTTGGAGCAGCCTGTATCTCAGCACAGGAATAAGGTAGGGAAGAATTCTAAGGATCATTTTGACTGCCTCCAGAAGTTAGATCAGATGGCAAATTGGATTTGGTGCTAGGTCTTTCCCTTTAGGTTTTACCCCAACAATGTTTTCATTAGTTTCGCTCACTCTCGAAATCAAGCATTTTACAGCAGGTTGGAGCAGCCTGTATCTCAGCACAGGAATAAGGTAGGGAAGAATTCTAAGGATCATTTTGACTGCCTCCAGAAGTTAGATCAGATGGCAAATTGGATTTGGTGCTAGGTCTTTCCCTTTAGGTTTTACCCCAACAATGTTTTCATTAGTTTCGCTCACTCTCGAAATCAAGCATTTTACAGCAGGTTGGAGCAGCCTGTATCTCAGCACAGGAATAAGGTAGGGAAGAATTCTAAGGATCATTTTGACTGCCTCCAGAAGTTAGATCAGATGGCAAATTGGATTTGGTGCTAGGTCTTTCCCTTTAGGTTTTACCCCAACAATGTTTTCATTAGTTTCGCTCACTCTCGAAATCAAGCATTTTACAGCAGGTTGGAGCAGCCTGTATCTCAGCACAGGAATAAGGTAGGGAAGAATTCTAAGGATCATTTTGACTGCCTCCAGAAGTTAGATCAGATGGCAAATTGGATTTGGTGCTAGGTCTTTCCCTTTAGGTTTTACCCCAACAATGTTTTCATTAGTTTTGCTCACTCTCGAAATCAAGCATTTTACAGCAGGTTGGAGCAGCCTGTATCTCAGCACAGGAATAAGGTAGGGAAGAATTCTAAGGATCATTTTGACTGCCTCCAGAAGTTAGATCAGATGGCAAATTGGATTTGGTGCTAGGTCTTTCCCTTTAGGTTTTACCCCAACAATGTTTTCATTAGTTTCGCTCACTCTCGAAATCAAGCATTTTACAGCAGGTTGGAGCAGCCTGTATCTCAGCACAGGAATAAGGTAGGGAAGAATTCTAAGGATCATTTTGACTGCCTCCAGAAGTTAGATCAGATGGCAAATTGGATTTGGTGCTAGGTCTTTCCCTTTAGGTTTTACCCCAACAATGTTTTCATTAGTTTCGCTCACTCTCGAAATCAAGCATTTTACAGCAGGTTGGAGCAGCCTGTATCTCAGCACAGGAATAAGGTAGGGAAGAATTCAAATACTCATTTTGACTGCCTCCAGAAGTTAGATCAGATGGCAAATTGGATTTGGTGCTAGGTCTTTCCCTTTAGGTTTTACCCCAACAATGTTTTCATTAGTTTCGCTCACTCTCGAAATCAAGCATTTTACAGCAGGTTGGAGCAGCCTGTATCTCAGCACAGGAATAAGGTAGGGAAGAATTCAAATACTCATTTTGACTGCCTCCAGAAGTTAGATCAGATGGCAAATTGGATTTGGTGCTAGGTCTTTCCCTTTAGGTTTTACCCCAACAATGTTTTCATTAGTTTCGCTCACTCTCGAAATCAAGCATTTTACAGCAGGTTGGAGCAGCCTGTATCTCAGCACAGGAATAAGGTAGGGAAGAATTCTAAGGATCATTTTGACTGCCTCCAGAAGTTAGATCAGATGGCAAATTGGATTTGGTGCTAGGTCTTTCCCTTTAGGTTTTACCCCAACAATGTTTTCATTAGTTTCGCTCACTCTCGAAATCAAGCATTTTACAGCAGGTTGGAGCAGCCTGTATCTCAGCACAGGAATAAGGTAGGGAAGAATTCTAAGGATCATTTTGACTGCCTCCAGAAGTTAGATCAGATGGCAAATTGGATTTGGTGCTAGGTCTTTCCCTTTAGGTTTTACCCCAACAATGTTTTCATTAGTTTTGCTCACTCTCGAAATCAAGCATTTTACAGCAGGTTGGAGCAGCCTGTATCTCAGCACAGGAATAAGGTAGGGAAGAATTCTAAGGATCATTTTGACTGCCTCCAGAAGTTAGATCAGATGGCAAATTGGATTTGGTGCTAGGTCTTTCCCTTTAGGTTTTACCCCAACAATGTTTTCATTAGTTTCGCTCACTCTGGAAATCAAGCATTTTACAGCAGGTTGGAGCAGCCTGTATCTCAGCACAGGAATAAGGTAGGGAAGAATTCAAATACTCATTTTGACTGCCTCCAGAAGTTAGATCAGATGGCAAATTGGATTTGGTGCTAGGTCTTTCCCTTTAGGTTTTACCCCAACAATGTTTTCATTAGTTTCGCTCACTCTCGAAATCAAGCATTTTACAGCAGGTTGGAGCAGCCTGTATCTCAGCACAGGAATAAGGTAGGGAAGAATTCTAAGGATCATTTTGACTGCCTCCAGAAGTTAGATCAGATGGCAAATTGGATTTGGTGCTAGGTCTTTCCCTTTAGGTTTTACCCCAACAATGTTTTCATTAGTTTCGCTCACTCTCGAAATCAAGCATTTTACAGCAGGTTGGAGCAGCCTGTATCTCAGCACAGGAATAAGGTAGGGAAGAATTCTAAGGATCATTTTGACTGCCTCCAGAAGTTAGATCAGATGGCAAATTGGATTTGGTGCTAGGTCTTTCCCTTTAGGTTTTACCCCAACAATGTTTTCATTAGTTTCGCTCACTCTCGAAATCAAGCATTTTACAGCAGGTTGGAGCAGCCTGTATCTCAGCACAGGAATAAGGTAGGGAAGAATTCTAAGGATCATTTTGACTGCCTCCAGAAGTTAGATCAGATGGCAAATTGGATTTGGTGCTAGGTCTTTCCCTTTAGGTTTTACCCCAACAATGTTTTCATTAGTTTCGCTCACTCTCGAAATCAAGCATTTTACAGCAGGTTGGAGCAGCCTGTATCTCAGCACAGGAATAAGGTAGGGAAGAATTCTAAGGATCATTTTGACTGCCTCCAGAAGTTAGATCAGATGGCAAATTGGATTTGGTGCTAGGTCTTTCCCTTTAGGTTTTACCCCAACAATGTTTTCATTAGTTTCGCTCACTCTCGAAATCAAGCATTTTACAGCAGGTTGGAGCAGCCTGTATCTCAGCACAGGAATAAGGTAGGGAAGAATTCTAAGGATCATTTTGACTGCCTCCAGAAGTTAGATCAGATGGCAAATTGGATTTGGTGCTAGGTCTTTCCCTTTAAGTTTTACCCCAACAATGTTTTCATTAGTTTCGCTCACTCTCGAAATCAAGCATTTTACAGCAGGTTGGAGCAGCCTGTATCTCAGCACAGGAATAAGGTAGGGAAGAATTCTAAGGATCATTTTGACTGCCTCCAGAAGTTAGATCAGATGGCAAATTGGATTTGGTGCTAGGTCTTTCCCTTTAGGTTTTACCCCAACAATGTTTTCATTAGTTTCGCTCACTCTCGAAATCAAGCATTTTACAGCAGGTTGGAGCAGCCTGTATCTCAGCACAGGAATAAGGTAGGGAAGAATTCTAAGGATCATTTTGACTGCCTCCAGAAGTTAGATCAGATGGCAAATTGGATTTGGTGCTAGGTCTTTCCCTTTAGGTTTTACCCCAACAATGTTTTCATTAGTTTCGCTCACTCTCGAAATCAAGCATTTTACAGCAGGTTGGAGCAGCCTGTATCTCAGCACAGGAATAAGGTAGGGAAGAATTCTAAGGATCATTTTGACTGCCTCCAGAAGTTAGATCAGATGGCAAATTGGATTTGGTGCTAGGTCTTCCATCGCTCAAGTTTTACCCCAACAATGTTTTCATTAGTTTCGCTCACTCTCAAAATCAAGCATTTTACAGCAGGTTGGAGCAGCCTGTATCTCAGCACAGGAATAAGGTAGGGAAGAATTCTAAGGATCATTTTGACTGCCTCCAGAAGTTAGATCAGATGGCAAATTGGATTTGGTGCTAGGTCTTTCCCTTTAGGTTTTACCCCAACAATGTTTTCATTAGTTTCGCTCACTCTCGAAATCAAGCATTTTACAGCAGGTTGGAGCAGCCTGTATCTCAGCACAGGAATAAGGTAGGGAAGAATTCTAAGGATCATTTTGACTGCCTCCAGAAGTTAGATCAGATGGCAAATTGGATTTGGTGCTAGGTCTTTCCCTTTAGGTTTTACCCCAACAATGTTTTCATTAGTTTCGCTCACTCTCGAAATCAAGCATTTTACAGCAGGTTGGAGCAGCCTGTATCTCAGCACAGGAATAAGGTAGGGAAGAATTCTAAGGATCATTTTGACTGCCTCCAGAAGTTAGATCAGATGGCACATTGGATTTGGTGCTAGGTCTTTCCCTTTAGGTTTTACCCCAACAATGTTTTCATTAGTTTCGCTCACTCTCGAAATCAAGCATTTTACAGCAGGTTGGAGCAGCCTGTATCTCAGCACAGGAATAAGGTAGGGAAGAATTCTAAGGATCATTTTGACTGCCTCCAGAAGTTAGATCAGATGGCAAATTGGATTTGGTGCTAGGTCTTTCCCTTTAGGTTTTACCCCAACAATGTTTTCATTAGTTTCGCTCACTCTCGAAATCAAGCATTTTACAGCAGGTTGGAGCAGCCTGTATCTCAGCACAGGAATAAGGTAGGGAAGAATTCTAAGGATCATTTTGACTGCCTCCAGAAGTTAGATCAGATGGCAAATTGGATTTGGTGCTAGGTCTTTCCCTTTAGGTTTTACCCCAACAATGTTTTCATTAGTTTCGCTCACTCTCGAAATCAAGCATTTTACAGCAGGTTGGAGCAGCCTGTATCTCAGCACAGGAATAAGGTAGGGAAGAATTCTAAGGATCATTTTGACTGCCTCCAGAAGTTAGATCAGATGGCAAATTGGATTTGGTGCTAGGTCTTTCCCTTTAGGTTTTACCCCAACAATGTTTTCATTAGTTTCGCTCACTCTCGAAATCAAGCATTTTACAGCAGGTTGGAGCAGCCTGTATCTCAGCACAGGAATAAGGTAGGGAAGAATTCTAAGGATCATTTTGACTGCCTCCAGAAGTTAGATCAGATGGCAAATTGGATTTGGTGCTAGGTCTTTCCCTTTAGGTTTTACCCCAACAATGTTTTCATTAGTTTCGCTCACTCTCGAAATCAAGCATTTTACAGCAGGTTGGAGCAGCCTGTATCTCAGCACAGGAATAAGGTAGGGAAGAATTCTAAGGATCATTTTGACTGCCTCCAGAAGTTAGATCAGATGGCAAATTGGATTTGGTGCTAGGTCTTTCCCTTTAGGTTTTACCCCAACAATGTTTTCATTAGTTTCGCTCACTCTCGAAATCAAGCATTTTACAGCAGGTTGGAGCAGCCTGTATCTCAGCACAGGAATAAGGTAGGGAAGAATTCTAAGGATCATTTTGACTGCCTCCAGAAGTTAGATCAGATGGCAAATTGGATTTGGTGCTAGGTCTTTCCCTTTAGGTTTTACCCCAACAATGTTTTCATTAGTTTCGCTCACTCTCGAAATCAAGCATTTTACAGCAGGTTGGAGCAGCCTGTATCTCAGCACAGGAATAAGGTAGGGAAGAATTCTAAGGATCATTTTGACTGCCTCCAGAAGTTAGATCAGATGGCAAATTGGATTTGGTGCTAGGTCTTTCCCTTTAGGTTTTACCCCAACAATGTTTTCATTAGTTTCGCTCACTCTCGAAATCAAGCATTTTACAGCAGGTTGGAGCAGCCTGTATCTCAGCACAGGAATAAGGTAGGGAAGAATTCTAAGGATCATTTTGACTGCCTCCAGAAGTTAGATCAGATGGCAAATTGGATTTGGTGCTAGGTCTTTCCCTTTAGGTTTTACCCCAACAATGTTTTCATTAGTTTTGCTCACTCTCGAAATCAAGCATTTTACAGCAGGTTGGAGCAGCCTGTATCTCAGCACAGGAATAAGGTAGGGAAGAATTCTAAGGATCATTTTGACTGCCTCCAGAAGTTAGATCAGATGGCAAATTGGATTTGGTGCTAGGTCTTTCCCTTTAGGTTTTACCCCAACAATGTTTTCATTAGTTTCGCTCACTCTCGAAATCAAGCATTTTACAGCAGGTTGGAGCAGCCTGTATCTCAGCACAGGAATAAGGTAGGGAAGAATTCTAAGGATCATTTTGACTGCCTCCAGAAGTTAGATCAGATGGCAAATTGGATTTGGCGCTAGGTCTTTCCCTTTAGGTTTTACCCCAACAATGTTTTCATTAGTTTCGCTCACTCTCGAAATCAAGCATTTTACAGCAGGTTGGAGCAGCCTGTATCTCAGCACAGGAATAAGGTAGGGAAGAATTCAAATACTCATTTTGACTGCCTCCAGAAGTTAGATCAGATGGCAAATTGTATTTGGTGCTAGGTCTTTCCCTTTAGGTTTTACCCCAACAATGTTTTCATTAGTTTCGCTCACTCTCGAAATCAAGCATTTTACAGCAGGTTGGAGCAGCCTGTATCTCAGCACAGGAATAAGGTAGGGAAGAATTCTAAGGATCATTTTGACTGCCTCCAGAAGTTAGATCAGATGGCAAATTGGATTTGGTGCTAGGTCTTTCCCTTTAGGTTTTACCCCAACAATGTTTTCATTAGTTTCGCTCACTCTCGAAATCAAGCATTTTACAGCAGGTTGGAGCAGCCTGTATCTCAGCACAGGAATAAGGTAGGGAAGAATTCTAAGGATCATTTTGACTGCCTCCAGAAGTTAGATCAGATGGCAAATTGGATTTGGTGCTAGGTCTTTCCCTTTAGGTTTTACCCCAACAATGTTTTCATTAGTTTCGCTCACTCTCGAAATCAAGCATTTTACAGCAGGTTGGAGCAGCCTGTATCTCAGCACAGGAATAAGGTAGGGAAGAATTCTAAGGATCATTTTGACTGCCTCCAGAAGTTAGATCAGATGGCAAATTGGATTTGGTGCTAGGTCTTTCCCTTTAGGTTTTACCCCAACAATGTTTTCATTAGTTTCGCTCACTCTCGAAATCAAGCATTTTACAGCAGGTTGGAGCAGCCTGTATCTCAGCACAGGAATAAGGTAGGGAAGAATTCAAATACTCATTTTGACTGCCTCCAGAAGTTAGATCAGATGGCAAATTGGATTTGGTGCTAGGTCTTTCCCTTTAGGTTTTACCCCAACAATGTTTTCATTAGTTTCGCTCACTCTCGAAATCAAGCATTTTACAGCAGGTTGGAGCAGCCTGTATCTCAGCACAGGAATAAGGTAGGGAAGAATTCAAAGGATCATTTTGACTGCCTCCAGAAGTTAGATCAGATGGCAAATTGGATTTGGTGCTAGGTCTTTCCCTTTAGGTTTTACCCCAACAATGTTTTCATTAGTTTCGCTCACTCTCGAAATCAAGCATTTTACAGCAGGTTGGAGCAGCCTGTATCTCAGCACAGGAATAAGGTAGGGAAGAATTCTAAGGATCATTTTGACTGCCTCCAGAAGTTAGATCAGATGGCAAATTGGATTTGGTGCTAGGTCTTTCCCTTTAGGTTTTACCCCAACAATGTTTTCATTAGTTTCGCTCACTCTCGAAATCAAGCATTTTACAGCAGGTTGGAGCAGCCTGTATCTCAGCACAGGAATAAGGTAGGGAAGAATTCTAAGGATCATTTTGACTGCCTCCAGAAGTTAGATCAGATGGCAAATTGGATTTGGTGCTAGGTCTTTCCCTTTAGGTTTTACCCCAACAATGTTTTCATTAGTTTCGCTCACTCTCGAAATCAAGCATTTTACAGCAGGTTGGAGCAGCCTGTATCTCAGCACAGGAATAAGGTAGGGAAGAATTCAAATACTCATTTTGACTGCCTCCAGAAGTTAGATCAGATGGCAAATTGGATTTGGTGCTAGGTCTTTCCCTTTAGGTTTTACCCCAACAATGTTTTCATTAGTTTCGCTCACTCTCGAAATCAAGCATTTTACAGCAGGTTGGAGCAGCCTGTATCTCAGCACAGGAATAAGGTAGGGAAGAATTCTAAGGATCATTTTGACTGCCTCCAGAAGTTAGATCAGATGGCAAATTGGATTTGGCGCTAGGTCTTTCCCTTTAGGTTTTACCCCAACAATGTTTTCATTAGTTTCGCTCACTCTCGAAATCAAGCATTTTACAGCAGGTTGGAGCAGCCTGTATCTCAGCACAGGAATAAGGTAGGGAAGAATTCTAAGGATCATTTTGACTGCCTCCAGAAGTTAGATCAGATGGCAAATTGGATTTGGTGCTAGGTCTTTCCCTTTAGGTTTTACCCCAACAATGTTTTCATTAGTTTCGCTCACTCTCGAAATCAAGCATTTTACAGCAGGTTGGAGCAGCCTGTATCTCAGCACAGGAATAAGGTAGGGAAGAATTCTAAGGATCATTTTGACTGCCTCCAGAAGTTAGATCAGATGGCAAATTGGATTTGGTGCTAGGTCTTTCCCTTTAGGTTTTACCCCAACAATGTTTTCATTAGTTTCGCTCACTCTCGAAATCAAGCATTTTACAGCAGGTTGGAGCAGCCTGTATCTCAGCACAGGAATAAGGTAGGGAAGAATTCTAAGGATCATTTTGACTGCCTCCAGAAGTTAGATCAGATGGCAAATTGGATTTGGTGCTAGGTCTTTCCCTTTAGGTTTTACCCCAACAATGTTTTCATTAGTTTCGCTCACTCTCGAAATCAAGCATTTTACAGCAGGTTGGAGCAGCCTGTATCTCAGCACAGGAATAAGGTAGGGAAGAATTCTAAGGATCATTTTGACTGCCTCCAGAAGTTAGATCAGATGGCAAATTGGATTTGGTGCTAGGTCTTTCCCTTTAGGTTTTACCCCAACAATGTTTTCATTAGTTTCGCTCACTCTCGAAATCAAGCATTTTACAGCAGGTTGGAGCAGCCTGTATCTCAGCACAGGAATAAGGTAGGGAAGAATTCTAAGGATCATTTTGACTGCCTCCAGAAGTTAGATCAGATGGCAAATTGGATTTGGTGCTAGGTCTTTCCCTTTAGGTTTTACCCCAACAATGTTTTCATTAGTTTCGCTCACTCTCGAAATCAAGCATTTTACAGCAGGTTGGAGCAGCCTGTATCTCAGCACAGGAATAAGGTAGGGAAGAATTCTAAGGATCATTTTGACTGCCTCCAGAAGTTAGATCAGATGGCAAATTGGATTTGGCGCTAGGTCTTTCCCTTTAGGTTTTACCCCAACAATGTTTTCATTAGTTTCGCTCACTCTCGAAATCAAGCATTTTACAGCAGGTTGGAGCAGCCTGTATCTCAGCACAGGAATAAGGTAGGGAAGAATTCAAATACTCATTTTGACTGCCTCCAGAAGTTAGATCAGATGGCAAATTGTATTTGGTGCTAGGTCTTTCCCTTTAGGTTTTACCCCAACAATGTTTTCATTAGTTTCGCTCACTCTCGAAATCAAGCATTTTACAGCAGGTTGGAGCAGCCTGTATCTCAGCACAGGAATAAGGTAGGGAAGAATTCTAAGGATCATTTTGACTGCCTCCAGAAGTTAGATCAGATGGCAAATTGGATTTGGTGCTAGGTCTTTCCCTTTAGGTTTTACCCCAACAATGTTTTCATTAGTTTCGCTCACTCTCGAAATCAAGCATTTTACAGCAGGTTGGAGCAGCCTGTATCTCAGCACAGGAATAAGGTAGGGAAGAATTCAAAGGATCATTTTGACTGCCTCCAGAAGTTAGATCAGATGGCAAATTGGATTTGGTGCTAGGTCTTTCCCTTTAGGTTTTACCCCAACAATGTTTTCATTAGTTTCGCTCACTCTCGAAATCAAGCATTTTACAGCAGGTTGGAGCAGCCTGTATCTCAGCACAGGAATAAGGTAGGGAAGAATTCTAAGGATCATTTTGACTGCCTCCAGAAGTTAGATCAGATGGCAAATTGGATTTGGTGCTAGGTCTTTCCCTTTAGGTTTTACCCCAACAATGTTTTCATTAGTTTCGCTCACTCTCGAAATCAAGCATTTTACAGCAGGTTGGAGCAGCCTGTATCTCAGCACAGGAATAAGGTAGGGAAGAATTCTAAGGATCATTTTGACTGCCTCCAGAAGTTAGATCAGATGGCAAATTGGATTTGGTGCTAGGTCTTTCCCTTTAGGTTTTACCCCAACAATGTTTTCATTAGTTTCGCTCACTCTCGAAATCAAGCATTTTACAGCAGGTTGGAGCAGCCTGTATCTCAGCACAGGAATAAGGTAGGGAAGAATTCTAAGGATCATTTTGACTGCCTCCAGAAGTTAGATCAGATGGCAAATTGGATTTGGTGCTAGGTCTTTCCCTTTAGGTTTTACCCCAACAATGTTTTCATTAGTTTCGCTCACTCTCGAAATCAAGCATTTTACAGCAGGTTGGAGCAGCCTGTATCTCAGCACAGGAATAAGGTAGGGAAGAATTCTAAGGATCATTTTGACTGCCTCCAGAAGTTAGATCAGATGGCAAATTGGATTTGGTGCTAGGTCTTTCCCTTTAGGTTTTACCCCAACAATGTTTTCATTAGTTTCGCTCACTCTCGAAATCAAGCATTTTACAGCAGGTTGGAGCAGCCTGTATCTCAGCACAGGAATAAGGTAGGGAAGAATTCTAAGGATCATTTTGACTGCCTCCAGAAGTTAGATCAGATGGCAAATTGGATTTGGTGCTAGGTCTTTCCCTTTAGGTTTTACCCCAACAATGTTTTCATTAGTTTCGCTCACTCTCGAAATCAAGCATTTTACAGCAGGTTGGAGCAGCCTGTATCTCAGCACAGGAATAAGGTAGGGAAGAATTCTAAGGATCATTTTGACTGCCTCCAGAAGTTAGATCAGATGGCAAATTGGATTTGGTGCTAGGTCTTTCCCTTTAGGTTTTACCCCAACAATGTTTTCATTAGTTTCGCTCACTCTCGAAATCAAGCATTTTACAGCAGGTTGGAGCAGCCTGTATCTCAGCACAGGAATAAGGTAGGGAAGAATTCTAAGGATCATTTTGACTGCCTCCAGAAGTTAGATCAGATGGCAAATTGGATTTGGTGCTAGGTCTTTCCCTTTAGGTTTTACCCCAACAATGTTTTCATTAGTTTCGCTCACTCTCGAAATCAAGCATTTTACAGCAGGTTGGAGCAGCCTGTATCTCAGCACAGGAATAAGGTAGGGAAGAATTCTAAGGATCATTTTGACTGCCTCCAGAAGTTAGATCAGATGGCAAATTGGATTTGGTGCTAGGTCTTTCCCTTTAGGTTTTACCCCAACAATGTTTTCATTAGTTTTGCTCACTCTCGAAATCAAGCATTTTACAGCAGGTTGGAGCAGCCTGTATCTCAGCACAGGAATAAGGTAGGGAAGAATTCTAAGGATCATTTTGACTGCCTCCAGAAGTTAGATCAGATGGCAAATTGGATTTGGTGCTAGGTCTTTCCCTTTAGGTTTTACCCCAACAATGTTTTCATTAGTTTCGCTCACTCTCGAAATCAAGCATTTTACAGCAGGTTGGAGCAGCCTGTATCTCAGCACAGGAATAAGGTAGGGAAGAATTCTAAGGATCATTTTGACTGCCTCCAGAAGTTAGATCAGATGGCAAATTGGATTTGGCGCTAGGTCTTTCCCTTTAGGTTTTACCCCAACAATGTTTTCATTAGTTTCGCTCACTCTCGAAATCAAGCATTTTACAGCAGGTTGGAGCAGCCTGTAATCTCAGCACAGGAATAAGGTAGGGAAGAATTCAAATACTCATTTTGACTGCCTCCAGAAGTTAGATCAGATGGCAAATTGTATTTGGTGCTAGGTCTTTCCCTTTAGGTTTTACCCCAACAATGTTTTCATTAGTTTCGCTCACTCTCGAAATCAAGCATTTTACAGCAGGTTGGAGCAGCCTGTATCTCAGCACAGGAATAAGGTAGGGAAGAATTCTAAGGATCATTTTGACTGCCTCCAGAAGTTAGATCAGATGGCAAATTGGATTTGGTGCTAGGTCTTTCCCTTTAGGTTTTACCCCAACAATGTTTTCATTAGTTTCGCTCACTCTCGAAATCAAGCATTTTACAGCAGGTTGGAGCAGCCTGTATCTCAGCACAGGAATAAGGTAGGGAAGAATTCAAAGGATCATTTTGACTGCCTCCAGAAGTTAGATCAGATGGCAAATTGGATTTGGTGCTAGGTCTTTCCCTTTAGGTTTTACCCCAACAATGTTTTCATTAGTTTCGCTCACTCTCGAAATCAAGCATTTTACAGCAGGTTGGAGCAGCCTGTATCTCAGCACAGGAATAAGGTAGGGAAGAATTCTAAGGATCATTTTGACTGCCTCCAGAAGTTAGATCAGATGGCAAATTGGATTTGGTGCTAGGTCTTTCCCTTTAGGTTTTACCCCAACAATGTTTTCATTAGTTTCGCTCACTCTCGAAATCAAGCATTTTACAGCAGGTTGGAGCAGCCTGTATCTCAGCACAGGAATAAGGTAGGGAAGAATTCAAATACTCATTTTGACTGCCTCCAGAAGTTAGATCAGATGGCAAATTGGATTTGGTGCTAGGTCTTTCCCTTTAGGTTTTACCCCAACAATGTTTTCATTAGTTTCGCTCACTCTCGAAATCAAGCATTTTACAGCAGGTTGGAGCAGCCTGTATCTCAGCACAGGAATAAGGTAGGGAAGAATTCAAAGGATCATTTTGACTGCCTCCAGAAGTTAGATCAGATGGCAAATTGGATTTGGTGCTAGGTCTTTCCCTTTAGGTTTTACCCCAACAATGTTTTCATTAGTTTCGCTCACTCTCGAAATCAAGCATTTTACAGCAGGTTGGAGCAGCCTGTATCTCAGCACAGGAATAAGGTAGGGAAGAATTCTAAGGATCATTTTGACTGCCTCCAGAAGTTAGATCAGATGGCAAATTGGATTTGGTGCTAGGTCTTTCCCTTTAGGTTTTACCCCAACAATGTTTTCATTAGTTTCGCTCACTCTCGAAATCAAGCATTTTACAGCAGGTTGGAGCAGCCTGTATCTCAGCACAGGAATAAGGTAGGGAAGAATTCTAAGGATCATTTTGACTGCCTCCAGAAGTTAGATCAGATGGCAAATTGGATTTGGTGCTAGGTCTTTCCCTTTAGGTTTTACCCCAACAATGTTTTCATTAGTTTCGCTCACTCTCGAAATCAAGCATTTTACAGCAGGTTGGAGCAGCCTGTATCTCAGCACAGGAATAAGGTAGGGAAGAATTCTAAGGATCATTTTGACTGCCTCCAGAAGTTAGATCAGATGGCAAATTGGATTTGGTGCTAGGTCTTTCCCTTTAGGTTTTACCCCAACAATGTTTTCATTAGTTTCGCTCACTCTCGAAATCAAGCATTTTACAGCAGGTTGGAGCAGCCTGTATCTCAGCACAGGAATAAGGTAGGGAAGAATTCTAAGGATCATTTTGACTGCCTCCAGAAGTTAGATCAGATGGCAAATTGGATTTGGTGCTAGGTCTTTCCCTTTAGGTTTTACCCCAACAATGTTTTCATTAGTTTCGCTCACTCTCGAAATCAAGCATTTTACAGCAGGTTGGAGCAGCCTGTATCTCAGCACAGGAATAAGGTAGGGAAGAATTCTAAGGATCATTTTGACTGCCTCCAGAAGTTAGATCAGATGGCAAATTGGATTTGGTGCTAGGTCTTTCCCTTTAGGTTTTACCCCAACAATGTTTTCATTAGTTTCGCTCACTCTCGAAATCAAGCATTTTACAGCAGGTTGGAGCAGCCTGTATCTCAGCACAGGAATAAGGTAGGGAAGAATTCTAAGGATCATTTTGACTGCCTCCAGAAGTTAGATCAGATGGCAAATTGGATTTGGTGCTAGGTCTTTCCCTTTAGGTTTTACCCCAACAATGTTTTCATTAGTTTCGCTCACTCTCGAAATCAAGCATTTTACAGCAGGTTGGAGCAGCCTGTATCTCAGCACAGGAATAAGGTAGGGAAGAATTCTAAGGATCATTTTGACTGCCTCCAGAAGTTAGATCAGATGGCAAATTGGATTTGGTGCTAGGTCTTTCCCTTTAGGTTTTACCCCAACAATGTTTTCATTAGTTTCGCTCACTCTCGAAATCAAGCATTTTACAGCAGGTTGGAGCAGCCTGTATCTCAGCACAGGAATAAGGTAGGGAAGAATTCTAAGGATCATTTTGACTGCCTCCAGAAGTTAGATCAGATGGCAAATTGGATTTGGTGCTAGGTCTTTCCCTTTAGGTTTTACCCCAACAATGTTTTCATTAGTTTCGCTCACTCTCGAAATCAAGCATTTTACAGCAGGTTGGAGCAGCCTGTATCTCAGCACAGGAATAAGGTAGGGAAGAATTCTAAGGATCATTTTGACTGCCTCCAGAAGTTAGATCAGATGGCAAATTGGATTTGGTGCTAGGTCTTTCCCTTTAGGTTTTACCCCAACAATGTTTTCATTAGTTTCGCTCACTCTCGAAATCAAGCATTTTACAGCAGGTTGGAGCAGCCTGATCTCAGCACAGGAATAAGGTAGGGAAGAATTCTAAGGATCATTTTGACTGCCTCCAGAAGTTAGATCAGATGGCAAATTGGATTTGGCGCTAGGTCTTTCCCTTTAGGTTTTACCCCAACAATGTTGTTCATTAGTTTCGCTCACTCTCGAAATCAAGCATTTTACAGCAGGTTGGAGCAGCCTGTATCTCAGCACAGGAATAAGGTAGGGAAGAATTCAAATACTCATTTTGACTGCCTCCAGAAGTTAGATCAGATGGCAAATTGTATTTGGTGCTAGGTCTTTCCCTTTAGGTTTTACCCCAACAATGTTTTCATTAGTTTCGCTCACTCTCGAAATCAAGCATTTTACAGCAGGTTGGAGCAGCCTGTATCTCAGCACAGGAATAAGGTAGGGAAGAATTCTAAGGATCATTTTGACTGCCTCCAGAAGTTAGATCAGATGGCAAATTGGATTTGGTGCTAGGTCTTTCCCTTTAGGTTTTACCCCAACAATGTTTTCATTAGTTTCGCTCACTCTCGAAATCAAGCATTTTACAGCAGGTTGGAGCAGCCTGTATCTCAGCACAGGAATAAGGTAGGGAAGAATTCAAAGGATCATTTTGACTGCCTCCAGAAGTTAGATCAGATGGCAAATTGGATTTGGTGCTAGGTCTTTCCCTTTAGGTTTTACCCCAACAATGTTTTCATTAGTTTCGCTCACTCTCGAAATCAAGCATTTTACAGCAGGTTGGAGCAGCCTGTATCTCAGCACAGGAATAAGGTAGGGAAGAATTCTAAGGATCATTTTGACTGCCTCCAGAAGTTAGATCAGATGGCAAATTGGATTTGGTGCTAGGTCTTTCCCTTTAGGTTTTACCCCCAACAATGTTTTCATTAGTTTCGCTCACTCTCGAAATCAAGCATTTTACAGCAGGTTGGAGCAGCCTGTATCTCAGCACAGGAATAAGGTAGGGAAGAATTCTAAGGATCATTTTGACTGCCTCCAGAAGTTAGATCAGATGGCAAATTGGATTTGGTGCTAGGTCTTTCCCTTTAGGTTTTACCCCAACAATGTTTTCATTAGTTTCGCTCACTCTCGAA